>NC_056726.1:1913562657-1913647105 GCF_019279795.1 Protopterus annectens
CTCATACATGTTACTACATTTCTACACAGGATTGGGGGGGGCACACCTGAGTGTTACTACATTTCTACACTGGATTGGGGAAGGGGCAGACCTGTCTGTTTCCACATGTCTACATAGGCGTGGGGGGGCACACATGACTGTTACTACATTTCTACATAGGATTGTGGGGGGACACCCCTGACTGTTTCTACATTTCTACATTGGATTGGGAGGGCATGCCTGATTGTTACTACATTTCTATGCTGGATTGGGGGTAGGGGCACACCTGACTGTTTCTACATGTCTACATGAGAGTGGGGGGCACACCTGACTGTTACCACATTTCTACATAGGGTTGTGGGGGGACACACCTGACTGTTTTTACATTTCTACACAGGATTGGGGGAGCACCCCTGACTGTTACTACATTTCTACATAGGATTGAGGGGCACACCCTACTATTTCTACATTTCTACATAGGATTGGGGGGCACACCTGGCACTTGCACACACTTGCTATGACTGCACTGGTATGTCAGGTACTCTATTTTTTCATTCTGTATTCTAACCTATCATACTGACTAGAGGCATATCAGTGTACTACAGGTCTTAGCTTTGGTTGGCCTACATATTAGTGTCTGACTTCCTACCCTTCAGAACTAACATCCCACTGCCTGACCTACTGTAGTCTGTCTGTGTAGGCCTGGGGGAGTTACCTATAGGCATCATTCAGAGGCCATAGCACAGGCTCTGTTTGGGTATGTCTACACCTGTCCTGCTGGCTGAGACTGTTGTTGGGTATGTGAACCTCCCTGAATGGCATATGTGAGACATATGGACACACATGTCACCCAGCACATTTCCTGCAGTGGGTTTGTCACCCTGTGCAGTACTGGCTACTATGGTGACTCCAGTATGTGTTACAGATGTCATGGTGCCACTATGGGTGTCTACTATCTGCTGCCATAGCATTCAACCATCCAGTTCCCTTGCATGGTCACATCCATACTATAGATACAGGTAACAACACATTCTACTCCATTTTGCAATTGGTAGGTTGATTGACTTACCTTGTGGGTGTGCCAGGATTGAGGATGGTGCTGGAGGGCTGCCTATGTTGGATGCACATAGTACACCCCCTATACATGGTTGAGCACAGGTAGTGTCATGTTTGGCATCCCTTTTACTGTATGTGTGAGTCAGAGAGAGGTGTCATTCCCTGGGTTTCTATTGTGTCAGTGTATGTGCTCTGTGTTGCCTCTTTGCCAGGGCCAGGGTATACTGGGCATGCCTCCATCTGCCTACTGTGGCAGGCTCAGGTTGTTCCTCCTCCTAGTCACTCTGTGCCTTTGCAGACCTTGGCATTGGTGGGGAGCTGTGTGGCCCTCCTTCATACTATTCCTGCTGCAGCTGTTTCTGCAGGATCATATTGTGTAGCATGGCACATACCATAACAATTTGAGTACATGCAGCAGGTGAGCACTGCAAGGCTCCACCATATTTGTACAGGCACCTGAACCGTGACTTAAGCATCCCAAACACATGCTCTATTATAGGTCTGGTCTGTGCATGTGCCTCATTATGGCATTCTTGTTCAGGTTCATAGGTTCATAGGTTGATACTAGACTATCTTCCCTAGGGCATTTATAAGCCTAGCCAGACTGTGTTTGGCTTTTGCCACCCTTTTAGATTAGTTGACTGTGCCTCTGTATAGTAAGTCACAGAAGGTAGCCCTTTTAAGGTTAGTTTACTGTACCTCTGTCAAGCAGGGACACAGAAGAGATCCCAGGGGTAAACTTATGATCTCCCATCCACTCGTCAAGATTTTTCTTGAAGAGGGTCAGTGAGGGGCTCTGTCTAACATGGATTGGGATTTTTTTCCAATGTGAGGGGAGCCCCTGGGATATGAATCCGTCCCTCCAGCATGTCCTATTTATTTCTGTGCTGAGGTTCAAGTCCCTGGAGCATGTAGCTCTAAGGGATTTGAATTTCCTGAGGTGAAGCATGTCCATTAATTCTGGGTTGGACATGGCTTTATACGTCAGACACAGATCACCTCTGAGTAGGCGGTATGCAACTGAGTAGAGCTGGAGTTTCTTTAGCCAAACTGCATAGGGCATCTGTTTGAGCCCCATGATCCTCTTGGTGAGGTACTTTTGGGGTCTTTCCAGTTGCTGCAGGTGTCAGGTAAGGTGCATCCCAAATGAGGCATTGTATTCAATTATGGGCCTGATAAGTGATGAGTAGATGGGCACAATGCCCTCTCTTGATCAAGATGTGAACCCTTTCATGATAAGGTGGGCTATATAGAAGGTCTTTCTAGCCACTTTGGCAATGTGATTGTCAAAGGAGAGATTGCTATCTGCTTGGGTCCCCAAGTCCCTAATTACTTCTTCCATACTTAATGGATTACCACCTATGTGGTAATTTGTGGGCACTTTGTTTTTCCCAAAGGGGATGACTATGCACTTTTTGGTATTTAGTTTTAGGCCATGGCTCTGGCACCAGTTATCCATCTCTGTGAGATCCTTTTGGAGGACGCTTGTGTCAGCTGGAGAGTAGATTACGACACCCAGTTTGCAGTCATCTGCGAACTTGGTCAGCCATAGTCCACCCGTGTTAGCCTGTATCTCGGAGAAATATATACTGAACAAAAGAGGTCCCAGGACTGAGCCTTGTGGGATGCCACTTGTAACTGGTTTAGAGTCTGACATGGCACCTGCTATTCTGACCATGTGGGTTCTATCCCTGAGCCAGTTTGCAACCCATCTTGTGACATAGGGGTTGATATTTAAGCTGTTGAGCTTATTTATGATGCCCAAGTGGGGTATTGTGTCGAAGGCTTTTGCGAGGTCCAGGTAGGCTGTGTGGACTATCTTCCCTTCATCTATAGCTTTGGTAACTGTTTCAAAGAAGTTGACCAGGTTCAAGAGGCAAGATGTGCCCTTAACAAAGCCAAATTGGGTAGGATCCAGTGTCTGGAGGTTCCCAATGTCTTTGTTTATGATTTCCATGATGATACGCTCCATAGCTTTGCAGACCAGGCTTATAGGGCGATAGTTTCCAGGGTCTGTTGTGGCACCACCTTTGTGGAGTGGGACCACTGTTGCTGTATGCCATTCCTTGGATACATATCCTGTAGTAAGGCTGAGATTGAACAGTGACTTTATATGAGGGTTTAGTTCTTCTTGGAGCTCGTGTAAGATGCAGCCCGGGACACTGTCTGGTCCCATTGATGCTGTGTTTTTTGCTTTGGAGAGGGAAGATCTCACCTGTGCATCTGTGATCTCAGGAAGGCTACAATCTGTTGGGATAGACATTTGCTCTTTTGGGGGGGAAGGGGGGGAGATGTTTGCACTGAACCTTTCTGTCAGGATGTTGGCAATGTCTGTGGGTTCAGTGTATTTTTTGTCATTTTGCACTAACTCAGAGCATATCTGGGAGTTGCCTCCCAGGTTTCTGACATAACTAAAGAAGGCCTTGTGATTATCTTTAGTGTCTTGTGCAATTTTTCTTTCGAAGCTGGCCTTAGATGATTTTATGAGGGATCGTAGTTTCTTGCTAGTACTGATCAGAGATGCCTTCCCTTTTTGGGATTTTGCTCTATCATGTAGTAGCTTTCTCCTTCTGTTGTATAGCTTATTTATGGCCGGGGTCCACCAGACAGGTCTCCTTCCTTTGGAGGAATGAGTCTTGGTTTTATTTGGGATAGCATGCTCCATGCATTCCTGTAGGTGTCCATAGAATGCTTTTATAAAGGATTCTGCATTTTGGGCCATATTTTCCACTGGCCCGGGGCTTTGAAGGATTCCACATCGGTTTTGAGAAGTGTGAAGTTTGCTTTTGAGAAGTTCTTCGCCATGGTTTCCTTGGCTAGGGGTGGGGACGGAATATGGATGTCCAGTGAGATTAGTTTATGGTCTGATCTTACCAATGAGGGGTATACCTCTGCTGTGGAACATAGAGACCCCATGTTGGTGATGGCCAGATCCAATAAGTTTTCCCCTCTTGTGGGAGTGGTGACCAGTTGTTCCATAGCATTTGAGTTTATAAATTCTAGGAACTGTTGGGCGAGGGTGTTTGGGCTTGAGTAGTTTTCCCAATCAATGTTTGGGTAGTTGAAGTCACCCAGTATAATGGTGTTTGGAGAGACCTTCATATTCTCCAGTGTTCTCAGGAAAGCCGAGTGAGGTTCCTGTGTTTGGGAGGGTGGTCTGCAGCAGGCTACAAACTGAAAGGCAATTTTGCCCACTGTTAGTTGCACATGGATGGTCTCCGATGCTTTGTGCAGTGCCACTAACCTGGAGGTGTGGGTATCTTTGATAAATATGGATACTCCCTCTCCTTTTGTGGTTCGGTCTGAGTTTTGGGGCCGGAAAGCATGGTATGAGGTATAACCTGTTAGTGCTGGGGTGCTCTCGGGAGCCTTGAACCAAGTTTCTGTTACTGCACAGATATCAATATTCTCCATACTGAGGAGAGTCTCGAGTGTGTGCATCTTGAGGTTTAGACTTCTGGCGTTGAGCAGCATTACCATTAGTTTTTTTTTTCTTTGTGTTGTCTATGGAGGTGGGTTTGTCTTTTGAGCCTTACCTAAAAAAGGCACTATGGTAGAGGCAAGAGCCTTTGCCAGTATTCGAAAACCCAGGGGTGACAGGTGCAAGCCATCCCTAGCAAAGCAACATGGCTTGTCGAGCATGTCATCCCAGGCTGACAGACACTGGATCCCCTTTAAATGACACCAGTACTTTAGCCAATTGTTAAAATTGATAATTTTGTCTTTATACTGTGGCATCCTTCTTGGTGAGGCTAAGATGCTACTGTAGGTCAGGGTCATACCGGCCTGGGCTACATGATCAAAGACTCCTCTATGTCTTTTTTCATGTAGTCCAGGGAGGTACATCTCAGGTCATTCACACCAGCATGGACAATGACAGAGTCATATTTGTACTTGCCTTGGAGTGACCTGAGTTCTTGTGTTATGCGGCGGATCCTGGCACCCAACAGGCAGCTTACAGTGACCTTCTCCTTGTTCAGCTTGGTGAGTGGGACGTCAGTGTGTCTGACAATAGAGTCACCTATTACAAGTGTATTAGGTGTGTTGTTTAGCCTTAAGGGCTGTGACTGTGTGGCACACTGACTTTGTGAGCTATGTGCTACGTGGGTATTGTTTCGTGGTAGGGGTTGCTTGGATGACTGCTTTGGAGGTCTCTGCTGCTTAGGCAGATTTTTATTTAGAGCCTCCAAGTATGTTTTTGTGTGTTTATGTGTTTGGTTTGCTGATATGATAGGTCTATGTGAGACTGGATTTGTGGTGTGTGTGGTTACCTTTTCCCCCTGACAGGCTGTGCCAGTACTGGGTTGAGAGAGCTTAGCCTCCAGTTTGGCTATATAGTTGCATCTCTCACATATATTTGAGCTTGTTGGGAGGAGGAGAGGGTGGTCTGTATAAATAAGGCAGTTGTAACATTGCCTCAAGATTCCCAGATTCACCAGCTGGACTGGAGAGTAAATAGGTTCATAGGTTCATAGGTTCATACTAGGCTATCTGCCCTAGGGCATTTATAAGCCTAGCCAGAGTGTGTATGGCTTTCGCCACCCATTTTAAATTAATTTTCCTATGCCCTTTTTCGAGGTTAGTATACTGTGCCTCTGTCTAAGAGTGACACAGAAGTGATACCCGGGGTAAACCTACGATCTCCCATCCACTCATCAAGATTCATCTTGAAGAGAGTCAATGAGGGACTCTGCCTAACCTGGACTGGGATTTTATTCCAGAGTGAAGGGAGCCTCTGGGTTATGAATCTGTCCCTCCAGCATGTCCTATTTATTTCAGTGCTGAGGTTTAAGTCCCTCGAGCGGGTAGCTCGATGGGATTTAGATTTTCTGAGGTGCAGCATGTCCATTAATTCCGGGTTGAACATGGCTTTATACGTCAGGCACAGATCGCCTCTGAGCAGGCGGTATGCCACTGAGTAGAGCTGGAGTTTCTTTAACCGGGCAGCATACGGCATCTGTTTGAGCCCCTTTATCCTCTTGGTGAGGTACTTTTGGGGTCTTTCCAGTTGCTGCAGGTGTCTGGTAAGGTACATCCCAAAAGGGGCATTGTACTCAATTATGGGCCTGATGAGGGATGAGTAAAGAGGCACGATGACCTCCCCTGATCTAGATGTGAATCCCTTCATGATTAGGTGGGCTATATAAAATGTTTTTCTAACCACTTTGGCCATGTGGTTGTCAAATGAGAGATTGCTATCAACTTGGGTCCCCAGGTCCCTAATTACTTCTTCTGTACTTAGTGGATTACCACCTGTGGTAATTTGTGAGCACTTTGTTTTTGCCAAAGGGGATGACTATACACTTTTTGATGTTTAGCTTGAGGCCATGGCTCTGGCACCAGTTGTCTGTTTCTATGAGGCCCTTTTGGAGGATGCTTGTGTCGGCTGGAGAGTCTATTATGGCGCCCAGTTTGCAGTCATCTGCGAACTTGGTCAGCCACAGTCCTTCCATGTTGGCCTGTACCTCCGAGAAATATATACCGAACAAGAGAGGTCCCAAGACTGAATAATATAGGGAACTACTTATTGACTGATCAGAAAGAACCAATAGGGAGCAAGTGCTTAAAAGGAGTACAAGAGGATGTAGTGCTTAAGTTTATTAGTGTTTACCTATGAGATTACTTATACGAGCAAGTGCAGGGCTTTAGAATGAAAATAGAGTGCTTATTTTGAGATTTAGAGCAGTTCTAAGGGAAAAAGTGAAGAGCAGACTTTGTGGAGCCGGGAATACTTTAAACCTGTTTAAGCGGCACTGCCTGACGCTGCTCTGTGTGCAAGACCACGCAAAAAGAGAGTTGCAGGGTTTTAAGAGAGAGAGAGATCAAGGAGTTTGGAATTGACCCAAAATGGCCAATAAAACTACAGCTTCTAGGCAGTAACCACTCCTACAGGGACAGGCAGACTGCTCAGTCTTAACCACTGCCACTGGTGAACACAGACACTTCCCTTTAGCCCAAGCAAGCACTGGCCTCCAAGAAACTTACAAACAGTTCAGAACAGCAAATCTGTAACTGAACTTTCTTAAATTTCAGAAAGTGGGGAAAAAGCAAGATTTTTTTTTTTTTTTTTTTGTTAGTTTAAAGGTAGCAGAGATACACAAGTAGCAGAATAGTCAGAACAGTGCAATAAATGACCCCACACTTGAGTGCTAGGCCAGAGTCAGGTAAAATGCAATTTTAAGAAAAAAAACGATTTTAAATTAAGTGCAACACAGGAAAAGTGTGTGTGCATTTCTGATGGGTGTCATCAGCCACGACTCCAGTGTGTAACCAGCATCCTGTAGGGGATGTCCCCATTGGCAAATTTCTGGTACAGCTGCGTCAGATGCCAGATGTGGGAATCGTAATAGCTTCTGGGGCAGCCAGCACACACATTCATTATAATGACATGGGCATCGCACACGACCTGGCAGTTGATGGAAGGGAGGCCCCTGCGGTTGATGCAGGCCCTACCCTGATCACTGGGTGGTGCTTTGATGCATATGTGCATGCAGTCTGTAGCACCCACTACCTCAAGGTATTCTGCTATTTGGTGGAAGAGAGGCATATTGCTGGCCAACACCTCACGGGTGTTGAGGAAATATATGTGCTCACTGGCATGTGTTAACATGGCATGCAGGAACTGGTGGAATACTCTGGATGCTGATGCCTGTGAGATCCCCATGATATCCCCAGTTGTGCTTCAGGAGATACCTGTGGCTAGTATTCCTAGGCCTACACATACATTGGTATCCACTGGGATGGGTTCCCCTCGGTGTGTCAGATGTGGCCGGCACAGCTCAACAATTTGCTGTAGGAGGTCCATGTCCACCCTCTAGCGCTCCACTGTATCCAGCTCATGTAGCCCCTTGTAGGTTACCCTGGGTCTGTACACCCTTCTCCTTCTCCACACTGTGGGTTGATCGGCAGCATTTACATCCTCACCACCCTCAGCCTCTTACACATGTTGTTGTATGTTGCCTGCTGCAGCCCCTATCATTTTGGAGTTGTGTTTGTTAAAAGTTCCCCGCTTGTATATACCGGTGGTGTAGAGTATGGGAAAAAACAGAGGGGAACGTGTTTGCATAGTTTATAGTTGTGTTCTGGGCTGGGCTGGTCTGCTGCCTGTGTAATTGGCTGATGCTGATACATTTCACCTGCCAACTACGCTAGTTCTCCTTAATTAACTTCCTACTACTGTTTTCCCTTCCCATTGCCTTCCTGTTTAAGCCCAGGGGTGCACCGTGCAAACACAGTGCTCAAATGTGCACAGAGCTGCTATTTCCTGGTTTACCATTTTTTTCTTTAAAACCCGGTGTGTGGTGCGCACACCCGCTTAGGCAATGTAAAGAGTGCTAGGCAGACTCAGACACACCCCCTTGCTTAGCTGTGCTTAGCTATGAGCAAACCTAAGCCAGAGGGCTTCAATCCGGTTACAGTATGCCTGACACAAACATCCATGATGTCAGCTAACTCCTAGGCTTGCACCAAGCTATTCCTGCTCTTACACTGTTGGGACCTGACTAGCATGCTGGGGAAAACTGGGATTCACTATAATTTCCCTCATTTGTATAGGATTGCCTGCTAATGCATATTTACATGTCTCACACTGATCCTCCCCCCTTAGCAACCACTACTCACTGGCCACATTGTCTTCTGCCTGCCATTGTCTTTAATGATGGAATAGTGATTTTAGTTAGAATGCTTATTTTAGGTTTATTTTCCCCTGATCCTGTTTGCTCGCCGCTGCCCTATGCTTAAACAGCCAAGATCGGCTAAAAAAAAAAATAAAATTGATTTTTTTATTTTTTAAGCTGTTTTCAATGCCAATGGCCTTATACTTGGCCATTGGTATGCTTCCTGACTGATATGCAACCTTTATTTGGAGCTGTCATGGCTCTGTTTTGGAATTTGCAGAAATGTACTCGGTTACTAACTGAGTACATTTCTGCAGATTACACTAGTCCTGCACGGCCAGTTTCCAGCTTCCTGGATCACAAATTCACCTTATTTGCGTGGATTTCTCCTACAAATGGGGTAATTTGCATACAGGGGCTGAGTCCATGCAAGACTAGTGCAGGAGCGCTCGTGCACACCTTGCAGGCTATTCCTAGATTGCACCGCAGACATATTGCCTGCTCGAGCTCCTGCACTAATCCTGCATGCCGTACAAGGCCTGTAGAATCCAGGGGAATATGTTACAGATATTGCCAGAAAAAATATTTCTCAATACTTTCTCATTTCTATTGCACTTAATGTTGCTCCCATCTGTATTAACCTACAATACACTCAATTCTCATTCTTGGAATAGTGCTATGATAAGGTAAAGAAACTCACCTCCAATCATCATTATAGAACACATCACGATATGGCCCTAAAAAATGTAATTGGTTAGAATTTATTTATTTATTTATTTATTTATTTATTTATTTATTTTATTTTACATTTGATGACCGGGCTAGTCCAACTGGATACATGTCCATTTTCAGTGGAGGCCCGGGGAGATAAGCTCCAGACTATGCTAAGTAACAATATTACAATAAATGAAAAAATGAAATAGACAATAAAGACAGAAGACAAAAAAAAAACACATCAATTAAACATTCATATACATTTTCTTCACTGACTGAATTTCAGAAAGTGTTTTTTTTTTTCCCCAGTGTAAGCAGATGATTAGGTAAAAGAATAGACATTTGTCTTAGAGAAAAGTAGGAAAGGTAAGATGGATTTAGGTGGTTATTGGGTATGTTAAGGATTATACCCACTAGAAAAACAGAAAGAATTACATATAAGGCTGAAATGCAGGTGCTTGGAATAGGGGGAATATTCTTATTTTATGTAATACAGGGTAGTTTACAGGCACTAGAACACTGGAGAAGATTAAAGCCAAAAAGCAACATTAGTAATTAGGTTTGGTTATTGAATGAGGGTGAAACCAGTGACACTGCATTTAGTTTTAATCTGGGTTAGTGCATGGGCAAAGCCAATGGGTTTTAAGGAGTATTTTTATTCGATTCTTGAAGAGGGGTAACAATGAAAGTAATTGTAGATTGCTGGGAAGCCTGTTCCAGATTCTCCCTACTGAATTAGAGAAGAAGGAGTCTCCTGCTTTGTTAAAGGATTTCTGGATGGTTACTTGTAATTTAGTCGCTGAGCGAAGTGTAGTGAGATTACTATATGGAGAGATTAGGCTACTGAGAATAGGAGTGTTGGTGGGCTGATGTAATATTTTATGGGTGATGATAAGTTGTTGAAAAAGTATCTGGTTTTAAAGTTCTAGCCATCCAAGCTATTTAAGATTTAGACAGTGGTGGGTTTTAAATGGGGAGCCAGTGGCAAATCTGGTAATGTTGTTATAGGAGGTTGCCAGTTTATTAAAGTTACTTTTGGAGAGATTGGTATAAATGGGGGAGGCATAGAGGAGGATAGAGATAAGGTGGGTATGGGCAATGGTGGTTCTGGCTTCAGGGGTAAGAAAATATTTTATACAATAGAGAGAGCCAAGTTTTCTGTTTACAGTTTTGATAGTCATGTTAATATGTGAATCAAAGTTAAGATGTTGATCAATTGTTATGCCTAATAGTTTGCTAGTTGGGTCTGGTGCAATGATAGTGCTGTTACTGGTCTTGACAGTGAGGTGAATAGGGGAAGACTTAAGTGTTTGGGTAAAAAGCAGTAGCTTCATTTTTTTGGCGCAACATTTTAGGAAACAATTCTCAACTGAGCTAAATACAGTTTGTAATGGTTTGGAGTTCAGGAACAGAGGATGCAGTACATACTAGAGTAGAATCATCTGCATATTGAATGCAGGTGGCTTGAGGAATATTAGGATGTAGATCGTTAATGAATATAGAGAAGAGGAGAGGTCCTAGGATAGAGCCTTGTGAGACCCCCAAAGTAATAGGAAGATGAGAGGAAAGGTTATTGTCCCAGATGACAGCTTGTTGTCTATGTTCTAAATAGGACTTGAACCATTGTAGTGTTTGTGAGGTGAATGAGAGAGTATTTAGTATGTTTAGAAGTATTTGATGGTTAACCATATCAAAGGCTTTAGAAAGGTCAATAAAAAGTGCAGCAAAGAGCTTATTATTACTACGATGTTTGTTAATGCAGTCAGAGAAGGATAAGAGTGCAGTAGTGGTGCTATGAAAAGGCATAAAGCCATGCTGACAATCTGATAGAAGGTTATTTAAGAGAAGGTGATCAAATAACTGTTGATGGATACATTTTTCCATTAGTCTGGCTAGAGGAGAGAGTAGGGCAGTGGGGCGATAGTTTGAAAGTTCAATGGAGTTACCACCTTTATGAAGTGGGATAATGTGAGATATTTTCCAGAGAGATGGGATAAGGTCTTCGGTAATGGTTCTTTTGATAAGCATGGAAATAGGGTAAGACAGTACTTTTGCAGCAATATGCAGATATTCAGCTAGTAAGAGATCAGCTGGGGGGGTACATGGTTTAAGTTTAGTAAGTAAGGTAAAGATGAGATATGTAGGAACTGGCTTTAGATGAAAGGGGTGGTATGCTAGTCAGGGTGGATGGGAGGTTAGAGTTAGCAGGAGTTAAAGAGTTAGCAAGAAATTGTACAGTTTCAGTAAAGCAGGTATTGAGGGCATTAGCAATCTCATTTGAAGAGTTTAAAGAGAGACCTGCGGGGGTTGGAGTCTTGGTGTGTCCTGGGTGTAAGAGTTTATTTATAGCTGACAAGAAAATTTGAGGTTTTTGTTGATGTTTATGCTGAAGTTTAAAGGAGTAGTTCTTTTCGTCAAGGAGTATTGACCTTTTAGTGGAATTTCTTAACTGTTTATAGTTCTGGTGGTCAGTTAGATTTTTAGTGATTCTCCATTTAGACAAAATCTTATTTCTTAATCAAATTTTTTGTTTAGTCTCTTTTGTGAACCATGGAGTGATTTTGGTGTTAGTTCTTATGGTTCTAGTAGGTGCATGGTGTTCCAGGATTTGTAGGAATTTGGAGTTAAAAAAGGATACAGCTTCATCCAGTGGAAGTTGTTTCAAGGGAAACAAGTCACAAGCTTATAGTTCAGCTTGGAAGCTGACTGGATTAAAATTATTTTTGTTATGTATAGTTTTAAAGATGGTTTGGTTGGGAATTAATGTTTTTTTTTCCTGATTATATAAGTAAGTAAGTGATCACATATATCATCTGGTAGGGTATCAGCTTTATATGAGAGTGGGTGGTTATTTACAAGAATCCAGTCTAAGGTGCTTTGTTTTCTACTAGGCTTATGGATTATGGTTGGTGAATTGATAATTTATGAGAAGCCATAAATATTTATAAGGAGTGCAGGTTGGGCTGATGTACAGGTATTCCAGTCAATGTTGAAGTCACCAAGTATGATGGTTTCTTGTGGGAAGGAGGAGGAGAGCCAACAGAGGACGGTTTGTAGGATATCAATGTTGTTGCCTGGAGGGAGGTAGGAGCATAATATATTAATGGACTTGTTTGCATTGATCTAGAGTTTAGAGATAAGGATTTCTGCATGACTATCAAAGGGTAGTTGTATGTCTACTATGGAAACTTGTAGGGAAGATTTAAACAAAATTGCTACCCCTCCACCCTTTTTGGTTCTACGATCTAATCTTATTATATTATAACCAGGTGGGATGACTTCCTCACCCTTTGTCACTGGTTTAAGCCATGTTTCTGTTAGACATAGGACATCAAAGAATTGGGTGTCAAGTTGAGCATGGAGTTGGCTGATTTTGTTATTTAAGCTCTGTATGTTAAGATGAGCTATGAATAAGGAGTTAGGGTCTTTAGTAGAGGTTAAAGGGGGTGTAGGCTGTGGTTGGTGGTACTTTAGTGGAATGTTATTATTTGGTCCTGGGTTGGGATGATGTTGATGAAGGGTAAGTAAGAACTTTAGGGTTTTAGGGAGACTATTCAGGGACTTTCTGGCTTGATGGATGGAAATATGAGCTAGCCTATGATACTTTGGGGAAAGGTAGGTAGAGGTAGAGGTGATGTTAGCATGGTTATGTGAGCTTGGTTGACTGAGAGGCAGTGTTTGTTTTAGAGAATGGGGGGGTTCCCTGTAGTATACATTCTCATACAGAGTAAGGTTAAATGATATAGAAAGAATTAGTATTAAAGTAGGTAATATAATAAGGATTTTTAGTTTAGGTTTGTGTTGTGAGGGCATTTTAAGAAAGAAATATAGAATGTTAGCAAAAGGTAGGGAATTGTTAAAGAGATAGATTCCAGTCAGAATAGGCTATTCTGAAGGGTATTGTGAAGAGTGTTTGGAATATGGGTGTGTATTCTTGTTAAGTATTAGGGGAAGGTTGGATGCTAACTGGTTAATTAGGGGTAGGGGTGTAGCTTGTGACATATAAATGTAGGAGCACTGGTGTGGTGGGATTTGGGGATAGGGTAGGGGAGCAGAGTGAGCCCGCTATATGTTCCCAGCTAGTTACTTTTAACAAACTCAACTATTATCCAGACAAATTCCTTGGTTTAACGCATATTCTCCAACTTTATAAACCAAGTTAACAGCTGAGCTCCACTGACAAAATGGTATTAATGGTTAGACATGCTAACAACTCAGTTTTTGATTCTTTGTACTCCCTTTTCCTGGCTAAAATTTGGAACTCCCTTCCTCTCATTCTAAGATGCACAGTAAACGCCAACTCTTTTAAAGCACAAACAAGAGAATACATAATAGATACCCTTCTCTGTACATGCACAAGTTGTGAATGATAAATGTCCTGCCCTTAACTTTCTCCTATTCTTTCCAAGCACTATATCCTGTGCTAATGGTCCAAATCCTCCTCCTTGTCCTCTACCTCTCCCTCTCCCTCTTCTTCTCTTTACCTATCTTAAAACATTTTCTCTCACCTCTTAATACTAATTTTCTGTTTCCTCCTTTGCCTTCATTCGACCAGTTTCCTTTACAAATGTGTTTCATATCTCTTTACATTATGCTGTTATTAATTAATGACATTCTTTTTAAATTTTGTATATTTGATTATTACTTGCATATCTCTGATTATGATGTTCTTTATGTGATGATATCATTTTTCCTGAGTTTTTCTCCCTGGGCCTTCACTGAAAAGGGGCAGCTTTCTGCCCAGACAGATTATTCCAGAAAACAAAGGCAATAGGTAGATACATAAATAAATAATACTAAGAAACATACAACATAAAAATTCCTAACAACATTTTATATCCAATATGCCATTTGATAGGCTTTATGCGAATGCTTGCTTCAACTTTTTTTTCATAAAAAAGCTCACTGGCTATTTTAAAATCCTTACCTCGGGCTCCAGGCTGTTCTTTCTTTAGCCATTTCTCAGTTATTACTCCTCTGCCTATGCTGCTACCACTGTGTTTGCTGCAGCCTTACTATCCTAGTTGTATGTGAAGTATTGCACTTATTTAGATGTTGAAATCTTATCAAGTAATGTTAAAAGCAACTTATGATTCAAGTAAATATTCTACAGTTTTTTATATATATATATATATATATATATATATATATATATATATACATATATTATATACTTATATTTCATCAGTTGTTCACTTATGTGGTTGTAATTAGGGTCATGGAGTCATAAGTAAGTACTAGACTAGCTGTCCTTGCAGGGTATTTTAAGTCTAGCCAATTTCCTTTGAATGGTGAGAATCAAACCCTGTACTGTGTGTGTGTGTGTGTGTGTGTGTGTGTGTGTGTGTGTGTGTGTGTGTGTGTGTGTGTGTGTGTGTGTGTGTGAGATCGCACTTTTGAATTTATATACATTTTTTTACTGTAACCTCTTCTTTTTTAAAACCATTCTCCGACTTGAACTCTCTAAATTCTAGGATTCACTTCAGATACCTATGTTTCTTTTATACCCTGTCTACCTCCTTTTTTTCTACATTCTACCCATTAAACATGAATAGTCATTCTTTCTATAGATTTTAGTGAAATCAGTGAATGAATGACTCAGCCAATTTAAATTGATCTAAACATAAGTTTATTGCAAATAAAAGCAGCAAAAACAAATTTATATAGTAAAATAAGCCATAAAAACATACAATATAAATATCTGATTTTAGCAAATGACTAAAATGAATTGGTCCTTCAACAAATACATAAATCTTTTAAGATCAAACAATCAATGAATACTGTATCTTTAAGAATATGCCATATAGAAAAAAATTTTAAGACGCCTCTTAAAGTCTTTCATTGTAGGCTCAAATCCTAACCTGTACAGGGCCCTAGCCATGTGGATTCAAGTGTTAAATATCTGAATGCACCCCAGATGTCCCATGTTTGATGGGAGGGATTGGGCTGGGGACCATGCTTGTTTCTAGGTATGGTTACTGGAGGAATCAGGCTGGACACTATGTTTGATTGGAGGCATAGTAACTGGAGCAATCAGGCTGGAGACTATGTTTGATTGGAGACATGGTTACTGAGTGATTGGGCTGGGGACCATGTTTGATTGGAGGCATGGTTACTGGAGGAATTGGGCCTGGGATTATGTTTGATTTGAGGTATGGTTACTGAAGGGATCAGGCTGGGGACCATGTTTGACTGGAGGCATGGTTACTGGAGAGATTGGTCTAGGGACTATGTTTGATTGGAGGCATGGCTACTAGGGGGATCGGGCTGGGACTATGTTTGATTGGAGACATGGTTACTGGAGGGATCAGACTGGGGAAGATGCAACTGAAAGTCTGGCACATGTTCAGGGAGGGAGGAAGGATGCATAGGCTCACTGAGGTAGCTGCATTAAAAACCTGGTGAGCTCAATAAATTAAGCAAACAGCATAAGTGATTAAAGTTATGAGCTGTTAATAAGCTACTTCCTACAGTCCTCTGCTTGCCTATGATGTGACTCTGAGCAAAGCACTTAATTAGGCAATACAGTGGAGCTGGAATTTGGCTTAGCTCAAAAATGTTCTTCTGGACAGTGTGCCTAGAAACTGCTGTACCTATGAAATGCATGAATTGGAAACTTACTAACTCTAGTGATAATAATTTAAAGCAACAGTCATGACTTTTATGTCTAAAAATTAAACTGTTACAAGAAGAAAAGATTTAGCTAAAAAATCATAATTGTTGATCTAGAGTCTCACTCATGACATTAGAACCCATGATGTGTTGGAAGACCAGGGCATACATTTACTGCAGTCATCTCAGTTTTGATATCCAAGGTTTTGGCGGAATTGTGTTAAACTGATTTCTCACATTTTCACTACAAGTAGGAAGCAGACACTGCACATTATATCGGCGTTCAGCATGCTGGGTTCATTATTTTAACCCTTACTAAATTTCAGTGTCTTTCTGATTAAAAAGAAATTATTGCAATAGCCTTGATAACTAAAACATGTTACTAAATCAAGTTTCTATCACAGTATGACAAGACGTGTCTTCAGAGACAGCTATTGAATCTAAGGCTTTTGTAAGTATTACAGGCATGCTATGGCAACAAAATAGTTCTTCATATTTTATTGTTACAGCTAGACTTGAAATAACATATAAGAATCTTACTCTGGCTTTTGGGAATCCTTCAGAAATGAAATCTGAGCCTCAGGCCCTTAATCTTTTTCATTAATCAGACACACAGAAATGGTCTAATACTGCTCCCATTTGGGGAATGCTTCTGGCTATCTAAATCTGTAGAAAAAAAATGTTATCAAAAGATTTACAAGTTTTTCTTATTTTTCTATCCATTTTATGTTTCTAGTATTAAAAAATATATAGAACTGCTTTATTAATTCAGATGTTCAAGAAATTTTGAAGGGAAAGATACGTGTGGACATTTAAAAGTCCTATGGATCTTCATCTCATATGGTTATAGCTTGTACATTAAATGTCAAAGCATTTAAAATAAATACTTTACATAAATATTCATTCATTGATTCATTTTCCTACATGTTTTATCTTGTTTGGGAAATGAAGAGCTGGAGCCTTTCTTGACAATCAAAAGGTGAAGGAGAGAAATTCAACTGTGACGCTAGTTTAAGATAAGATGTGTACATATTCATATTGCATCTCACTCGTACATACACACACACACACACACACACACACACACACACACACACACACACACACACACACACACACACACACACACACACACACACACACACACACACACAAATACACACACACATCTATTGGCAAGTTATATGACCAGTTTCTACTGATATCCCAAAGATCAGATATGCAGGTAAATTCATTGTTGATCCTCTGAATTGTCCAAAAGTTGGAAATGCAGAGTGTGTGCACATGGTGCATGTGTGCATGTGTGTGCACATGTGCGCACTTCTGTGTGTGTGTGTGTGTGTGTGTGTGTGTGTGTGTGTGTGTGTGTGTGTGTGTGTTTTTCTGCATGTCTGTGTATCTGCATGAGTGTATGTGTGTGTGTGTGTGTGTGTGTGTGTGTGTGTGTGTGTGTGTGTGTGTGTGTGTGTGTGTGTCTGAAATGGTGACTGAAGGGGAAATTCAACTGCCTGCATGAGCAGCAGGTTACTACTTCCATGTGAAAACCAGCCATGATCTGCCTACTGTGGTAATAACTGCAATTCAAGAAACGTGCAAATTAGCCAATAATAATGTCTTACCTTGTCACTGCTAGCATGTTTCTGAATCACAAATGGGTGCATTGAGCTGGAAGGACATTTTTAGCTCAAGATGTGTGGCCCATGCTCGGAAATTTAATGAATTCCTGGTTGAATAACTTTGTCAAATAAATATACTTTTTTGAAAAGTTACCTGGAATGCCCCAACATTATTGCTATTTTCTTTGCTTTTCCAGTCTGTCTTTCCATTCTGTGATATAGGATCAATGGATTCCTTACAGATACTGCAAGAAAAACTCCAGCCACCACATTCTTACTCCCAATTCTCTTACACTCCGCTCCTATCGTAACAAACTTAAACAATTCTCAAATAAAGAAGCTCACCTCTTTTTGCAATAGAATTGCTACATTTGCCACCAGTCTCCCCCATACGACCCACCATTGTCATAGATTAAAGCAATTAAACTGGCTTGAACTGCACAACTACCAAACATATTCACAGCTAACTACAGCAAACAAACTCATTCATCATCCAGACAAATGTTCTGTACTAAAAAATGTATTACCGCCCTACTGTCTAACATAGACCTTCATTCTAGTAACAAATTCTTACAACTCACAAATAGGATCTTAGGATCATAGGAGGTTACTAGGCTACTGGCCCTGAGGCCCTTATAAGCCTAGCCAAGAGTTTAGCCCATGTTTAGACAAGTTAGCACACAGAGCCCCTGTCCAGCAGGGACACAGGTGGAATCCCAGGAGTGTATTTTCTGTTTCCCATCCAGTTATCCAGGTTGTCCTTAAAAAGGAATAATGAGGTACTCTGACATGGAGAGGGAGTCTATTCCACAGATGGGTGAGTCTCTGGGACACAAATCTGTCCCACCAACAAGTCCTATTGATATCACAGACCAGGTTAAGGTTGCACGTACTGGTTGCTGGAGTGGAGCGTGACTTGTGGATATGCAGCAGTCCCATCAAGGCGGGATCTGAGATTGCTTTGTACGGCAGACAGAGGTCACTTCTGAGGAGTCTGTATGAAAATGAGTGGAGGGACAGTGCCTTTAGCCTATGTGTGTAGGGTAGGTGTTAGAGGCTCTGGATTCTCCTGGTGAGGAACCCCTGTGGTCTCTCCAGCTGCTGCATGTGCTTTGAGAGGTACATGCCGAAGGGGGTGTTGTACTCAATAATTGGCCTTATAAGGGAAGAATACAATGATGTTATGACCTCTTTGTCCATGGACCCTTACTTATGAGGTGGGCCATGTAGAAAGCTTTCCATACAATGGAAGCAGCATGGTGGTCAAAAGTCAGGTTGCTATCAACCTGGGTGCCCAAATCCTTCACTACTGATTGTGTACTTAGGAAGTTGTTATTAATGTGATAATATGTGGGGCCGTTACTCTCCCCAAAGGGGATGACAATGCAATTTTTGGCATTCAGCTTGAGGCCATGTTTCTGGCACCAGTCATTTCTTTGGATGAGACCATCTTGGAGGACGTCCACATCACTTGGGAAATTGATGACTGTGCCCAGCTTGCAGTCATCTGTAAACCTGGTCAGACATAGCCCACTAATTTTGGCCTGCACCTCGGAGAAGTATATCCTGAATAACAGAGACCCCAAGACTGATCCCTGGGGTACGCCTCTTGTTACAGGGCTATTGCTTGAGGTAGCTTTCCCTATTTTGATAATGTGAGTTCTATCAGTTTGCTACCCATCTGGTAACATATGGATTGATGCCTGGTTGAGAAAGTTTATCTACTATGCCCAAGTGGAGAATACTGTTGAAGGCTTTGGTGAGGTCAAGGTAGGCAGTGTGCACCGTCTTCCTCTCATCCATGGCTTTGGTGACTGTCTCATAGAAATCAACCAAATTTAACAGACATGACCTTCCCTTGACAAAGCAAAACTGTGTGGGGTCAAGTGTTTGGAGATTGCCAATGTCCCTGTTAATGTGGTCCATGATAATCCATTGCATGGCCTTGCAGATCAGGCTAGTTAGGCTGATCAGTCTATAATTTCCTGGATCAGTGGACAATCCACCCTTGTGTAAAGGGATGACAGTGACTGTCCTCCACTCGGCTGGGACAAAGTCGGCACTCAGGCTTTGGTTGAATAGGGTGGCTAATGGTGTTGCAGGTTCATGCCTCAGTTCATGTAGGATGCAGCCTGGGATGTTATTGGGTCTCATGAAGGCTGTATTTTTTGCTTGTGAGAAGGCAGTGATGACCTGTTCCCTAGAGATAAGGGGTGAGGTCAGGTACTGGGGATGCTCTGATTTACTGATGGGGGGACAGATGGGAGAAGTTTTAACTGAATCTGTCAGCCAGTAGATTGGCCATATCTACAGCATTTGTGTATGTGGTGTCCTTGTCCACCAGTTCTGAACAGACCTGGGTGCTTCCTTTGAGATTACGGACATATGTGAAGAGGGCCTTATGATTGCCTCTAGATGTGGCCAATTTGGACTCGAAGTTAGCTTTAGAGGGTTTCACTAGTGCTCTTATTTGCTTGTTCAGGCTAAGGAGAGATTGCTTCCAATTGGGCAACTGCTCTTTCTTGGTCCTGGACAACAATTTTTTTCTTTTTGTTATATAGTTTATTTATTGCAGATGTCCACCACACAGGTTTACTCTTCCTTGCCGAGGGTGATGTTGCCCTGTCAGGCATTCCTGATTCCATACATCTATATGAATGCTTGTATAGTACTTTGGTGTAGATTTGGACATTGGTGCCAGTTCCTACAGTGGAGGAGGGGACTGTGAAGCTTTTTATACCATCCCTCAGGAGGTTATAATCAGCTTTGGAGAAGTTCATTTGTTTGACCCTAGCTAGAGGTGAGTCAGGGGAGGTGGTGACTTCGAAAGTGACTGCTTTATGGTCAGATTTACCAGGGAGGATGATACCATAGGGGTGCTGCAGTGGTTACTCATGCTGGTTAATACCAAGTCGAAGATATTATCACCTGTTGTGGGGGCATTGACTAGCTGTTCCAAGGCATTTGCATTGATAAAATCGGGGAATCTCTGGGCATTTGTGTTCTGGCGTGAGTAGTTTTTCCAGTCTATGGTTGGGTAATTAAAGTCACCCAGGATCAGGGTAAAGGGTTAAATCTTGATAGATTTGAAGAGGTCCAGATAGGTGGAGTGGGCATCTAGAGTCAAATTTGGAGGCCTGCAGCTAGCTATAATTTGACTAGGGGACTTGTCAACAGTTAACTGCACCTGGAGTGTCTCCTATGCATCATACTGTTTGACCAGCCTGGAGGTGTGTGTGTCTTTAATATATATTGAAACTCCACCTCCTTTGGCTTTGCTGCCCACATTTTGGAGTCTGATTGTATGATAGAATGAGTAACCAGGTAAGGCTGGGTTGCACTCCCCAGCTTTGAACCAGGTTTCTGTAACTGCACAAATGTCAGCATCTTCCAGGGTTAAGAATGCTTGCAATGAGTGCAGTTTCATGTTTAGACTCTTGGCGTTTAGCAGCATGACCTTTAATTTGCATTGTCAAAGTCAAATAATGTTGCAGGAGACTCACTCTACTCCCAATATATTGCTAAACTCTGGAACAGTAACCCCACATAAACAAAACTCCTCAACAAACTCAATAGTTTTAAACCACTGCTTAAAGAACATCTTAGCCAGTCCTAGTCCTGCACATGCTCATCACAAGGATAAGACTTTGTGCTCACCTTACAATACTGTCCAGATGCTCTACCTGAACAGAATACTCTTACTCTCTCACTGAAATGACAACAATACACTCTCTAACCCCTCCCCCCACATCAATTGTAATTCAAACAAAAAAACATTCACTCCTCTATTTACATTACCACTAGTACCCACCTCTCTAGTTCGTAAACTGCTCTCAAAACTAAAACTATGCTCCCCTTCTTCCAATGGCCTTCCAGCTGAGTACCTAAAACTTGCAGCAGATTCTATAGCTCTTCCAATTAGCATTCTCATTAACCGATCAATCTCTGAATCATATGTCCCACAACTATGGAAAAACTCAATTACTCCCCTTCACAAATATGGTAACACCAGCGATCTATCTAACTACCATCCCATCTCCATACTTTTACCTCTATCTAAAATTTTAGAAAAGTGTATTCATTCTCAATTGCTAAAACATCTCACAGACAATAACCTACTTGCACCCACCCAACATGGTTTTCGGCCAGCACACAGCACAACAGCCTTACTGTCATTTACCAACACTGTATACAAAGCTCTTGATGCAGGACTACTAACATCAGTGATCCTACTAGACCTACCAAAAGCATTTGATACAGTGTCCCACTCAAAACTACTTTTACAACTTGAGACCATAAACTGCTCCCCACGCATGCTATCCTGGTTCCATAACTATCTACACAACAGAAAACAAACTGTTAGATGGCAAAGTAAGCAATCCAATTACCTACTCAACAACACAAGTGTTCCCCAAGGGTCTGTTCTTGGGCCTTTGCTTTTTAACATATTTATTAATAATCTCCATAAAGCATCCCTGCAAAGTACACTCATTCAATACGCAGACAATTTGACAATAATTATGTCCTCTAACAACATCCCAGATCACCTAAAGTTAACACAATATGCATTTACTTCCATCGAATCTTGGCTTAACAAAGCTGAACTGCTACTTAATCCCAAAAAATCAGAACTTTTACTTTTCACAACCAAACCTCTAACTCTAGACTTTAAAATATTCTCTCAAAACAATACGGAAATTGAAATAGTAAAAACAGCCAAACTACTTGGCATCAAAACTATTTTATTTATTTATTTTACATTTGTTGACCGGGCTAGTCTAACTAGATATATGTCCATTTTCAGTAGCTGCCCGGGGAGAAAAGCTCCAAGATAGATACAAAAAAGAAAGGAGAGATAAGCTCCAAGACAGATATAATAAACAATATAAAAGGTTGCAACAGTCAAACTTAAACATCTGTTGGTAATATAAAGTACAGTATTCATAATAAGCATAACTCAAATAGTAATAGGTAAAAATACAAAAAGATGTTACTATTTGCATATATACATATATTTTAGTTGTCATGACATAGTCTTTGGTTTCTTAAGGGTAAGTCTATAAAGGTGAGGAGAATGCATTAGTGTGAGGGAGGAAAGTTAGTCAGGGTTAGTACAGGGGCATAACCAGTGGGTATGGAGGAATAGTTTTAGCTTCTGTTTAAAAAGAGTTAATGAAGACAGAGAAATGAGTTCAGTGGGTAAAAGATTCCAGTGCTTTCCAACAGCATTAGAGAAGAGGAAGTCTCCTGCCAAGTCGTTGGTTTTGCAAGTATTGATAAGTATTTTGTTTGAGGAGCGTAAATTCTTAAGATTGTTGTAAGGGGTAATAATGCTAGTGAGTATTGGAGTGTTGATGGGTTGGTAAAAGGTTTTATGGGCTATAGTAAGCTGGTGAAAAAGAACTTTGTTTGGAAATTCAAGCCATCTGAGTTGCTTTAGATTAAGACAGTGATGTGTTCTAAAAAGAGAGGCAGTTGCAAATCTAGCAATATTATTGTAGGAGATTGCCAATTTATTTAGGTTGTTCTTAGAAAGGTTAGTATAGATAGGTGAAGCATAGAGTAGAGTGAAGATTAAGTGAGTTCTGGCTATAGTTGTCCTGGCTACTGGAGTACGAAAGGGTTTGATTCTATAGAGGGATCCTAATTTTTTGTTGATTGTTGTAACTGTGCTGTTTATATGAATATTGAAGTTAAGGTTGCTGTCTATTGTTATAGCTAGAAGTTTGGTGGTAGGTTCAGAAGATATGAGAGTGCCATTATTAGATGTGAGAGAGAAATTTATTAGGGTGGACTTTCGGGTTGGTGGGAACAGTAAAAGTTTAGTTTTTTGGGGGTTTAGGAGGAGGCAGTGGTTTAAAAAAAAACATTGTTCTACAGTATTGAATGCATTTTGGGTAAGGGACTGTAGTTCAGTTGGAGAAATAGCTGAACAGATTATTGTAGAGTCGTCTGCATATTGAATGCAGGTGGTATGAGGAATTGAAGAGTGAAGGTCATTGATTAAGATGGAAAATAGGACTGGGCATAATATAGAGCCCTGAGGAACACCAAGAGAAATGGGAAGGTGGTTCGATAGTTTATTGTCCCATAGCACAGCCTGCTGTCTATTGTCTAAGTAAGATTTGAACCAATTTATTGTTAGGGGTTCAAGTGAAAGGGATTTCAGTATATTTATGAGGAGCTGGTGATTGACCATATCAAAAGCTTTGGATAAATCAATAAAGACTGCAGAGGAAAGAGTATTGTTGTTCCGTTTTTTGTTAATGCAGTCTGTGAAGGATAGGAGGGCAGTGGTGGTACTTTGGAATGGTCTGAATCCATGTTGACAGTTGGCAAGTAAGTTATTTTGGAGTAGATGGTTAAGTAGTTGCTTATAAACTATTCTTTGAGAATTATATATATATATATATATATATATATATATATATATATATATATATATATATATATATATATATATAAATCAAAAAGACTCATTTTAAACTTGGCAAGCTCTATAGGCATAAACTCTATTTGGACAAGTCTACCAAGTTGAAACTAGCTAATAGTCTACTTCTACCCTCCCTCTTCTATGGCCGCCCCATTTTCACTAACCTACACACATCTCTCCTGAACAAACTGCAGTTGGGCTACTATAAAATTGCCAACTTTGTCTCCAACATGCCAACTCGCACACATCATTGCCTGGCCATTAAATCTATAAACCGGTTTGAGTTCCCTCATTACCTACATTACTCCCAACTTACTCTCTCCCACAAACTACTAAATAATCCAAACTACTGCCCATCCCTTCAAACTATAATACAAACACACACCCTTACTCAGCATCTTAGGTCCTCTAACAAACAACTCTTAACCATAACTAAACCCAACAAAAGAGCTGGACAATGTCTCTATTCCCATGCCATTGCAAACTTTGGAATACACTCCCTCTCTTTTACTCAACTAGACTCTTTAAAAACATTTAAATTTGTACTAAAAGAACACTATCTCAATAACCTTGTCTGTTCTTG
The DNA here is from genome assembly GCF_019279795.1 of Protopterus annectens. Taxonomy (NCBI): domain Eukaryota; kingdom Metazoa; phylum Chordata; order Ceratodontiformes; family Protopteridae; genus Protopterus; species Protopterus annectens. The sequence continues at coordinate 1,913,587,267 of NC_056726.1, forward strand.
CATATAATTAAACCACCTTAAGTGTTTGGCCACTATACTCTACAAATACTTTTACTAACTTACTATAGTTGCAATTTACACTATCTGTCTTCATAGCCAATCTCTCTTGCTTTCTTTATTTCTGTGGCTGAATAAACAGAATTTGATTAAACAGTATTCTTACTTATGAGAATTTACAAACAGAATTACTAAAAATCTAACACATTGGGTTTATTTTTCTTGTATTGTATACCTCTAAATATGTATTTGTCTTGTATATCTACTTCAGTTTGTATTGTGTAAAAACTTTCTTGACTTTCAAAGTTAAGCTGATGTTATGTAAAAATTTCTGTGATTGTATGGAGCTTTTCTCCCCGGGCCTCCACTGAAAATGGGTCATTGGCCCAGTGGACTTTCCCAGTTAACAAATGTCAATAAATAAATAAATATAAATAATAAATGGCAAAGCAATGTTTATACATAACTGATGCCTGTACAATCCACTAAGCTGCATGTGAGCTTTATCTTTAGTAACTCCTAGTTCTGTAAAATCTTTGAATGTATGAATGTAACAGCTGTATATGTATAAATGTAAATATAAATGTAAATACTATTGTAAGTAAATATAACACAATGTAAACAAATGGAGCTTTTTTCCCTGGGCATCCAATAAAAATGGATATTACCCAGTCAGACTTTCCCGGTAAACAAAGCCAAATAAAATAAAATAAGAAAAATAAATAAAACTGACTAAAAAATCAAGATCATATCCAAGATTTCATTTTTCTTTGTAAAACATATCCCTTTGTTTTTTAAGTACAGTGCCATTGCCTATACTGGTATCACTCTATTTTTGCAACACCTTAATTCCTTCTTTCCTACATACTCTGATTTATTGTTATCAAAATTGTGTCATCTGTGTAAGCACATATGACATATATGACTGCTATCTGAGTCTGAGAATTTGGAGAGTATTGTATGGTGAGCACGTGCTTTGCACATACCGACTAAAGTCCCTGTCACTATACTCTGTATCATATAGACCTCTGAGTGGAGACTTATTCCTGGCTTATAGAGCAATCTCAGACCCAAACCTAATAAATTTGTTGCAAATCCATAAATCAAACAGGACTGGAGATACACATTCCAAGAACCTAAATATAGCATGCGACTTGATTAGGGCAGATTTGTCTCTCAGTGACTGCCACGTCTTTGGAATAGGCGAACTATTCATGTGAAACACAGCACCTCTATGACATTGTTCAAAAGGAACCTGGACGAGTGGATGGGGCACCATAAATTCTTACTTAGGATAGCGCCCACAACCCACCAGGACATGGGCAGTCATTACTAAATACAATCCTGGGTACTGACTAGAGTATCTATAGTATTATATTGGGATGAAATGGCTAGTCTTGAAATGACCTCTGGTTCGATATCCTAATAAACTCCTATGACCCTATGATCCTATCTCACTTCACTGTTCATTTATAATTTATTTTACTTGAACTGCAATCCCATTCATCAATATGATGAATAACTTTCCACTCAAAGACTGACCTTGTGGTAATCCACATTACTGTATCTTTAATTCAATTCCAAGAGGTTCATTCATTCATTATTGATATTACCCTGTTTTTTCTCATACAGCCCTTAAATAAATCATATAAACTTCACTCCAAATTCATTTTTGTTAAAAATTTGCTGTAAATTATTATGTTTTTGAATATCACTAATCAATAATTTTATAACTGTTTATTTACTATCAATCTAATACTAATAGTTATATTTCAAACCTTTGTACTTAACAAAACATATTTCTTTTTCCAGCATACATTGCATTATTTTTCTCACTCATAGTTGCAATTTTTTAAATTAAATTCTTATAATCATTCTGCCTTATTGAAATGAATCTCCCTTTCTTGTTTGTTACCTTTTTCCATTTCTGTTTTCAGTTCTTTGTTTGAAATAAAGCCTTTATCACACCTTTCCTTCAAAAATGTTTGAAGAACCACCTTCTAATCATCTATTAGAGATTTATAATTAATGTATCCCATACTATTTCAGTCTGTAGCAGAATACCTATAACTTACCTAAACCACATTTAACTCAACAATGTGATTTCTTTATTCCCTCTATTTCTCTTTATTGTTCATCACGATTCCATTACTGAAATTTTCATCTCAGATACCTTTTCTTTCCCTACACAGTCTTCATACATACATTTACCACTGCCAGTATTTTTCTTGAATGCTCCATACATTAGTAACCTGTTCTTTTTTTGACACTTACTGAGAGACGGGTCCCTAACAATTCAGCGGAAAATCAGTTAATCGAATGGCATTTTCAGTGCAATTACATCAAACATGCCATTCAGTGAACTGTTCATACTGAGATCACAGTACAGTGAGGATCAGGAAATTTGCCCTTCCCCCCACTTTAGTGCAGTCTTGGAGTTGTTAAATATACTTAGCAGGGGTTGTGGGGGGCTTGGCATTTCTGATGAAATGGCGTTCATTGAAGTGACAGTTTGATGAAGTGATATAGACCGACGAGAGACATATTCTTCATATCATCCTTTCACTGTACACCTGTCTCCATAAAAATATTCTGTTGTCTTTACATTCGTTACCCAAATATCCCTTCATATTTCAGTATTATATTCCATACCAAGTTTGTATATATTTTTGTTTCTGTTTTCCTATTACCTCATAGCTCTTCCATAACATAACTACTTCCTGGTGAAACCATACATTGCTGTAGATATGATCATGTAATCATTTTATTCATTTTCTTGATAAAAACCAAATTACTGTGTTTGTCAAATAAACTGATCAGAAAAAAACAATAACTTGTTTTACTGTTTTTTTTAACATATTTCAAAATACCATATAATCCTATATAATCACTTTTAGTGGCTTTTTCTCTCTACGTGTAACAAAACTTCTTTCATTACCCTAAACAGAGCAAGATGCAGAGGACAGAAAGAAATGGAAATGGATGACCCACTGCGGCAAGCCCTAACGAGAGCAGCCAATTCAAAAGAAGACATTTCTAAAATATATCTCACTATTTATTTATTTTTATTTATTTACTTTTATTTTATTTTATTTTATTTTACAATTGTTGACCAGAACAGTCTGACTGGATATATGTCCATTTTCAGTGGAGGCCCTGGGAGAAAAGCTCGACATACCGAAAAAAGAGACCATACATACATCACTGAGTGATAAACCCAGGCAGACATGTTTAGAAAAATATAGACAAAGAATACAGGCAGATATCAATATATGCAATGTGCAGACATACATCTGATTGGCAGAGGCGTATCAGAAAATGTGAACATAGAATACAATCAGATTTCATAATTCACAATGCTTATACATTCAAATGCTGTGAGGCATAAATACTTGGCTAAGCAACAGGTTGGGTAGCAAGACATGTATTAGTGAAGCTGTTAGCCAGGTTTAGAACAAGAGCACAGCCAATGAGATGTAAGGTATTTTTTTAGTTCTCTTTTAAATAAAGGTAGTGAGGTTTCCTTGGTAATGGTTGTAGGGAGTAGATTCTAGATTTAACTGGTTGAGTTGGCAAATATAGCATTGCCTGCAGAGTTGTTGGATTTTTGGGTCAGTATAATTAGTTTATCAGCTGAGCATAATGGCCTGGGAGCACTATGAGGGGTGAGAATATTTTTGAGGGCAGGGGTGTTATCAAGTTGATGGAGTATTTTATGCTCTATTACAAGCTGGTTGAAGTGTAGAAGGGTAGGATACACTAGCCATCTCAGTGCTTTGAGGTTCTGGCAATGGTGGGTCCTAAAAGCCATGCCAGTAGTGAATCTGGCTTTATGATTGTAACATCCTGATAATTTGTTGAGATCGGTTTTGGATAGGCTGGTGAGTGCAGGGGAGGTATACCTAAGGGTAGAGAGGATGTGTGATCTTGCAATAGCTACCCTAGCTGGGGGGGGGGGGGTGAGGAAAGGTTTGGCTCTGTACAGGGAGCCAAGTTTTTTGTTGACAGAATTAATAGTGTGATTTACATGTTTTTCAAATTTAAGGTTTTTCTCTATTATTATGCCTAGAAGCTTTGTATGGCCATCATGGGAGATAATGTTGCCATTGCTAGATATGATGTTGAAGGAAGGAGGAGAAATTCGACGGTTAGGGGAAAAAAGTAGTAGCTTGGTTTTGTTAGGATTTAGAAGCAGGCAACGATTAGCTAGCCATGTTTCTACTGTGCTGAAAGTGGTCTGGGTGAGGGTTAGAAGTTGTGTAGGAGAGTAGTTAGAGCATATTAGCGCTGAGTCATCTGCATATTGGATGCAGGTGGCTCCTGGGATGGTGGTGTGCAGATCATTGATAAAGATAGAGAAAAGAAGGGGACCTAGTATGGACCCTTGTGGGACATTTAGGGTTAGAGGAAGTTGTGATGACAGCTTTCTCTGCCATAAGACAGCCTGCTGTCTACTGTTTAGGTAGGAGTGAAACCATTGTATTGCATGTTGGTCTAAACTGATGGTTTGTAGGGTATTGAGCAGTAGCTGATGGCTGACCATATCGAAAACTTTTTAGAGATCTAGGAAAAGTGCTGAAGATAGTTTGATGTTGTTACGATGAAGACTGATGACATTAGAGAAAGATAAAAGAGCCGTGGTGGTACTGTGGAATGGCCTAAAGCTGTGCTGAGAGTCGGCGAGGTTTCCATTTTGAATAAGAAAGTGCATGATTTGTTTGTGTATGCATCTTTCCATGATTTTAGCTAGTGGTGAAAGAATGGCTAAAGGTGTAAAGTTAGATAATTCTGTGGAACTTCTTCCTTTATGGAGAGGTATAACGTGATATTTTTCATATTGTTGGGATAGATCCTTCTGAGATGGCTCTGTTGATCAGAATAGAAATGGGAAGTGCTATGGCATCAGCTACTTTTTGAAGATATTCAGCTGGGAGGTGGTCAGCAGCTAGTGTAGTAGGTTTTAGTTTTTTGAGTAAGGTCCGGCTCAGGTTGGTAGGTATGGTTTGAAAGGTAAGGCTGGGTTGGGTGCTGGGTGGATCAGGGCTAGATGTGCCAGAGCTGGTGTTTGTGTCTGATGGAGTTAGATGGGTAGCTAGAGACTGGATAGTTTCAGTAAAGAAGGAGTTGAAGCTATTTGCAATTCAACAGGGGATTTATCAAGGGCAGCTGATGGGGTAGGAGTGGTGGAATGGCCCGTGTGGAGTAGATTGTTAATACCAGCCCAGAACTTTTGAGGTTTTAGCTGATATTTTTGTTGTAGGAGGGTGAAGTAATTTTCTTTGTCTAGAATGACAGATTTTTTGGTCCTACCTATTCCTTGATATCTGCTGTTACATTCTATGTTCTATGTCTAATAATAAAGTCCCCATAGGGATAATATACATATTTACTAACACAAAATGTTTCCGCTTCTCCATGAAATCTTTTCTACTTGATTATGTTGTTTGTGCATACATACTTTTCTTTCCACGTCTCCTTTACATATTATTTCTTAATAAGTCCTATGTTTCATATTTATAATAAAGTCTCTCATCCAGGTGATATTCTTATTTACTAACACAAAAATTTCAGCCTCTTCAGCAAATATTTTGTACCTGCAGGTATTGTTTTTGCAAACATGCAATTCTTACCACATCTTATATACTAAAAAATCTACTATAACACATATCCTAAATCTAGTCCCTGCTACCATAATATACATACCCTCACTGAATGTTTTTAAGGAACACAACAGGCACTTGAGTCCAAAGTACTCAAATAACACTGTCTTAAAGCCAAAGACTAGAACACCTTGTGGCTCATGTGTACTTCAGCTTGAGCTTGAACTTGAATATGTGTTCAACGAAGCAGTCATGAGGGGGGAGGTATTAGGAAGTAGGAGGAGGGTTTTAGGCTTAGGGGATTTTAGAGTTAAGGATCGGGAAGGCAGTTTTAGGGTTAGGAAGCACAAGAGATTTGTAGGTTAGGGTGCAGGAAGGGAGTTCTAGGTTTAGTGAGTAAGAAGGGAGTTTTAGGGTTAGGGAATGATTGAGAACTCCAGGGATAAGGAGGGGTAGTAAAGATTTAATATAAGGGAATGTGGACTCGGGTTGCAAACTGGGTAAGAGTTTTAGGGTTAGAGTTTATGTTTTGGTAGGGCCATACAATTTTACAGGGTTAAGTGTTGGAAAGGCTACATGCAAACAGGAAATCAGAATACTGGGAGTTCAAGCACTCACTTTTCAAGCAAGTGGCATTCAGTAGGTGTGTCACAAGCTCAGGGGAGAAAAGCTGCATTTGTTTTTCACTGCATTATATTTACTTACAGTAGTATTTACATTTATATTTACATTTATACATATACAGCTGTTGCATTCATACATTCAAAGATTTTACAGAGATAGGAGTTACTAAAGAGAAAACCCACATGCAGCTTAGTGGATTGCACACGTGCACCTCCAGTAGACCCTTTTGTATTAACAATATTAGCCTCAAACTCTTTAATTCTCTTTTGAACACGTAGCCTATTGCATTAGCATGACCTCTATTTCTTCAAGCTGTGTTTTTGTATTAAACAAACATCTATGAAGCATAAAACATCATACAGAACTGACCTTACCCAGTTTATCACAAATAGTCTTCTCAACTGAAATCTAATACTGTTTGCAATTAAACAATGAAGCTTGAAATCAAATATTTTTCTTATTTTATTTTTCTTCTTTTCTTTACTTTTTTCTTCTGATGCTTACACATTTTTTCATGTTTGTTTACAATACTTTATGGTTTCTGTATGCACTGTTAATGTATTATACTTTTTATGTAGATTTTGTATATTCTTTACATTTAAGCCCATTTTGGAAATTGCCATGTTTTTCTCCTTATGCATAGGTACTATAATCATAGGACTCGGGAGAAGCTTTACCCAGCTTCAACAAACTGCCCACCATGCCCTGACAACTGCCACTAGAGCATTGATTACAAGGAAACATTTGCGTTGGCACTTCCAATGTAACCAGTAGGTCAGGCAGCCAGAAGAAGATAATTTGAGTGATAAAGTATCTTTTTTTTGTCTGCCAAGCTTGCAGTTACCATGGAAAAGCTTATGCAACTGTTTTAGAGGCATACTGATCAACTTTTTTCATCACAAAATTTGAACAAAACCAGAAATAATGAGGAATAAAGGCTCAAAACTAGAGACAATGTTTAAATGTTATTTATTCATTTAAAAATTTAATAGCACAGGTTTTCAATCAACATACATTTTTTGAACAATAGAAGTTGTTGTTGTGTCTTTCGGCTTTTCCTGGCTAGGGGTCGCCACAGTGGAACTCCGGTCCGCTAATGATTGGCAGTCGATTTTTACGTGCTGAGTTGCCGGCCCTGACGCACAACCTTCAACGAAGGTGCGCCCATTCACGCGTGTGAAACTTTAATTTCTGGAATTAGTGACTGACTGGCTGTGATCCTTTGCATACCTCTCAACTTTTGCTTAAGAATGCTGGACATAGCCAAACATAATGGGAAAGATAAAGGGCCAAAATCAGGGACAGATTTTAAACATTGCTCTTATAAATTTAGAAAGATGTTAAAATAATAGATTTTGCATTATTATGCATTTTCTGGAAGATATGAAGTCTTAGACTCAGAGGTCCCATTATTTAGCAGGCATAGCCCTCAATGGCTTGCCAGAAAAAAACACAAATTTTATGAACAGGAGACCAAAAATATGAAGCAATAATCAGGACATTCTTGAAATTCTGGAAAATTGAAAGGTATGTTTCTGACTGAATTACCAGAAATGATTGTAGATAAAGCTGCCCCTGCAAGTACGGCAACTGCACGGCTCCAAAAAGACCATATAGCAATATAAAACACTGAGAGCCAGCAGACTGTAGCATAAGGAATTTATTGCAAATACTAGCTAAAAAGCATAATACAAAAGAGACAAAACAGACCAGTTTCAGCTGTAAAAATTACAAAGTCTTCTTCAGTGCAGTAAAGACATATACATGTGTTCTCCTTTTTATAGGCAACCACTAAATGAGGCTCCAAATTAGTGAATTAATTAGCCATACCAATTAAAGGTATTCATTAAGCCCTGGTGAAAACAACCCCCTCCCCCCAGTTTGATGATCCATGTCTTCTCTTTATTATTTAGAATCTGATGCCAACCTGTATTTGTTCTCTGTCCAATAATTCTGTCTATCACATTAAAGTTAAAAGATGCATTCCTATGTACCTCGGTATGTTTGTATAAGGCATTCGTGAGCTTTTTGTGTCTGATGTCACTTAAATGTTCAGAAATTCTGAATTTTAAAGGCCTGGATGTTTGCCCCACATAAAATGCAGAGCAGGTACAGCTAGCCAAGTAAATCACCCAGTCCATCTAACAGTTTGCAAGAAAGAAAATATCAAATACTTGTCCAGTATTTTTCCTGCTGAACTGGCATGTCTTCATCACCCTTCTGCAGTGGGTACATATTTCTTGACCATTGGATCAAGGTTAGGCTTTTTGGTTACTCCAGTTGGAGCATTTGTAATTTATTCATAGTTCTAACACCTGGTGTTAGTATAGGGGATAAATAATATTTACTATAAGTGCTGATTATTGACCACCAATGGATATTAATAATCTGTTGCAGGGTTTATCCTCAGACAGGGATGATTTGGCCGTCTTTGGTCTAGACAATACAGTTAATTAAAATGGGCCCGAGGATTTGGCTTTGGAAAATACACGTGAAGCACAGTTAATCAAACTAAATAAGAGCATGAGGTCCCTTTGGATCAATGTATGGCATTCTAAGCTCTTTAAGGCATACACAGCCAAGGGCATTTCACCAAGGGGGCTGAGGGTACGTGTACAGACATTGGTTCATAATACTTACACAACCCTAACAGAACAATGGGCTTTGGCTCAACAAAGAGCCTCCATGGGTTTTGTGGAAATTTTAGCCTCTCATTACGAGAGAACTATTGATAAGGATATATCAGAAATCACCCAAATGTGTGCAGACATTCAGAAATTTGAAGGACAGGAATCCTATAACACTGGTCTTAGGAAACTTATCCAGGACCTTTTAACCCTGGAGCAGCAATTGAAAGACAGGAAAATGAGAAAGTTCCATAGGGACCTAGCTGACTATGAGGGTGGGCATCCCTTTTCCAGTATTAAGCACGTCAGGTTCAAACAAACACATAGGAAAGTGGTCAGAAGGAAAAGACCAAAGTCTATTTTAAAGAAGCCTTCCTCATCCAGCTATGATACTTCTGGTGAGGAGTCCTCATTGGGTTTATAGCCTGATGCACAGCATGCCCCAGATTCCCCAGCCTCTGAATGAAGCAATACACAGATCCCTTTAGGGGCAAGCAAAGGAGGGAGGCATGAAATGTCACAAAGGTGGACAATATGGATCGATTGTTGAAACTGATGGTGCAGAAATAGAACATAACAATGTACTGAATATGTCATCCACCCCTTTGTCACCCACCCAAGTTAAAATTTTGAATAAAGGTCTTAATTTTATACCTGGCTTTTATGTGTCTGAAGATACATTTGCACAAGATATTACCTCATTTTGTAGATTACTTAACCTGAGATTATTTTTTTCAGACAGCACCCAATCCTGAATCGCAGGATGGATTCAGATACCCCAAATCTAATTTTATGCCACCAATGCATCATAATGTGTTAATGTTTCAGAATTGTATTCTCAAAGATCTGCATTTTCACTTTAGTGAGTTCCGTGCCAAATCAAACAATCTCTCAAAGACCAAAATGGAGGCTACCCATGAATTAGAAACAAACCATGATTTGGCAATGTTGTCTGTGGATAAGGGTGGGGCAGTGGTTGTACAGGATTGGACCCAAAACAACACAGAAGCTGTGAAACAGCTAACTGACAGTCATTACTATACTCGTATGACATTGGACCCAAACTCCTGGTTTCAAGAAACAAATCGATCAGTTTTTGGCATCCACCAAGAACGAGGGAATCATCACAGACAACACATTACATCGCCTTACGGTGCCTGACCCTTCCAGTCAGTATATATATATATATTTTCTACCCAAAATACATAAGAATTTAGAAAATCCACCTGGTAGACCTATATTTTCAGGTAGGGGTTCTATCATTGAACCATAATCCCAGTTTCTAACACAGTATCTTAAACCACTTCTGAAATGGGTTAGGGCCCACATCCAAGACACTACGGATTTCATTAAAGTTATTTCTGAGATGCAGCTTGAGCCAGGGTGGTTACTTTGCACCCTAGATGTTTCTGCATTGTACACTAACATTCCTCACTGGGTGGGCCTGGAAGCATTAAAATACTGGTTATATAAGTCAGAGTTGTACCAACCAGGTTTCAACACAGCTCATTTATGACAATACACACAATCTCTATCTAGATGAGATCGATATTTGGAGAAGATACTTGGATGATTGCTGGTTAGTATGGAGATTGGACCCTGACTATCTTATGGAGTTTGTTGGATATTTAAATGATAACAAATGGGGTATACAATTTACAGCCACCTACGACATCGACAGGATCAGTTTTTTGGATGTCTTAGTCATTAGGAACAATGACCATACTTTAACATCAGAAGTGTATCATAAATGCCCCCAATATAACTGGTCTACTTCACGATGTCGAAAGCCGACAATATCGAAGCTGATATTGTCGGCACCACAACATCAAAATGGTAGAATATCGTGCAGGTAAATGTAAATCTCCGTAGGGGGCGATTTCCATTTACCTCAATGTAGTGTGGTCTCGAAGTTGTAATATTTAAGTAGGGGGGTGGGGGCACAGGGCAGCTTGCCCCCCTGCCTACACTAGTTAGTTTTTATTTTTTTATTTATTTTTTTAAACGTTAGTCGATGCTTTACTACATCGATCACTAGAGGTTGACTTTCAGTGATTCCATGTAGTAAGATTTTGATAACGTGATATAGATGCAATATAACTCCCTCCTCCATGCTACCAGCTTTCATCCTTCACATATATGCAGAAACATCCCAAAATCACAATTTTTGCATATGAAAAGAATATGTTCTAATGATGCTACTTATCAGGTGTATCAAGAAGATCTAACCACTAGATTCAGGAATAGGGGCTATAATATGGGGAACATCTAACAGGCCAGGCATTGGGTGGCTAACCTTGATGGGCAGAATCTTTTAACATACAGGGGTACGACTATGGACAAGGATTCCATGGTCCGACTGGTTACTACTTATGGAAGGAATACTGATGTTCTAATTCTAATTTTAAAAGCGTTATTCTCAAATCAGATAGTGTTAGTAAAACGTCATCTGCAAATAACATAATTTTGGAAGAATGTTAATTACATACATTAAGACCATTAATCTTTGGATTATTTCAAATAATGATAACAAAGATTTCAATGGCAAGAGCAAATAGGATTGGAGATAAAGGGCAACTATGTTTAGTACCTTTAGTTAGAGGAATGGATTACGAAGTAAAAGGACATAATTTGACATAAGCTAAGTCATTATTATAGATATTTTTAAAAGAGAAATGAAGAGAAGGGAATGTCAAATGAATTTAGAACTTCAAATAAATAATTCTGATCTAAGTAGACAAATGCCGTTTCAATATCTAAACCAATTATCAGAGCTTCTTCATTTTCCTTATTTAAAAAAATCAATAAGAGTTAATATTCTTCTAATATTATCTGGAGTATGTCTAGTGTGCATAAAACCTGTCTGATCATGATTGATTATATGAGTTTAGGGTTCTTTTATCCTATTTGTAATGATGGACTAGAAAACCTTATAATCATTATTTAAAAGAGAAATGGGTCTGTAAGAGCTACAAAATTGAGGGTCTTTATTTACTTTTAAAGTAGGGGTGATTAATGAATGTCTCCAAGACAAAGGAATATTTCCTTGAGATTGAATTTCAGTTGAGGTTTTTATTCCCCACTCAGGCATCAAAAATAAACTCGTCCAGCTAGGCATCAACCCATATGTTACCAGATGGCTAGCTAACTGGCTCAATTATAGAACCCATTCAGTCAAAGTAGGGGAAAGCACCTCTAGTAGTAGACCCATAATGAATGGTGTACCCCAAGATCAGTCTTGGGGCCTCTACTGTTTAGGATATACTTTTCTGGGGTGCAAGCCAAAAACAGTAGTCTGCGGCTGACCAAGTTTGCAGATGACTGCAAGCTGGACACTGTCTTAAATTCCCCTAGTGATGTGAACATCCTCCAAGAGGGCCTTACCCAAACTAATGACTGGTGCCAAAAGCATGACCTCAAACTAAATGTCAGGAAATGCATTATTAGCCCCTTTGGGGAAAATGTCATCCCCACTTATTATCACATTAATGACAATGTGCTAAGCATGCAATCAGTCATGAGGGACTTGGGCACCCAAGTTGATAACAACCTGACTTTTGACCACCACATTACTTCCATTGTATGGAAGGCTTTCTACATGGCCCACCTCATAAATAAGGGTATTTCATCCAGGAACAAGTAGGTCATAACATCCTTATATTCCTCCCTTATCAGACCCATTATTGAGTACAATGTCACCTTCCGCATGTACCTTGCCAAGCACATGCAGCAGTTGGAGAGACCACAGAGGTTCTTGACCAGGAAAATCCAGGGTGTCAAACACCTATCCTATACAGATAGGCTAAAAGCCCTATCCATCTACTCTGTCTCATACAGACTGCTCAGAGGTGACCTGTGTCTGGCATACAAGGCCATTTCAGACCTAGCCTTGATGGAGTTGATGCATTTTGCCATAAGAAAAACTCCACTCACACAACCCCATGCAAGACCTTAACCTGGTCTGTGACATTAATAGAAATTGTTGGTGGGATAGATTTGTGCCCCAAAAACTCCCTTGTCTGTGGAATAGACTGCCTCTCCATGCCAAGCAGAGTACCTCTCTAGCCCTCTTTAAGAAGAACCTGGATGACTGGATGGGAAACAGAAAGCACACCTCTGGGATCCCACCTGTGCCCCTGCTGGACAGCGGAAACAGGTGCTGACTTTGAGGGAACATGGGCAAAATTATTGGCTAGGCTTATAAAGGCCTCTAGGCCAAAAGCATAGTATCATCCTATGAACCTATGAACCTATGCAAAAAGGATATGATAGAGGAAGGAAAAAGTTTGTAAATTTCTATTATTATACCACCCATTTCCAGAGCTTTACTTGTTTTTTATTTTTAATTTTTTTAACTTTTATCTGTAATTTCTTTATATGAGATTTGTGTTTGAATTTTGGTGTTTAATTCTTCTTGAAATGTCTTAATATTAAGAGATTTTAAGTTTAATTTGGAAGAGTTAATATCTGGGCTACTAATTTTGTTATGAAGAGTATAATGATATTTAAAGGCACCAAGAATATTCCAATTTCCAAAAGATTTTCCTTAGTGCCTTCATGTCTTATGTTAACTAAATTATTAGTTTTGTAATATATTTTTACCTCCATTGATTAAATATGAATATGTTTAGATGATGAGAGTGTGAGTTCATTTTTAATCTTTACATTGCCAAATTTGATGTATGAGTTATAATGTTTAAGTTATTACTTACTTAGTTTTTCTATTTCTTTTATATTATCATAATTATTTTTGGAAAGTTTGGATTTAGCTGATAGAAGTTGGGATTGGATATTTTGTAGTTCTGAATCCCATTCTTTAATTTTATTCTTATGCCAAGTAAGAATTTTACCATAAATATAAGCTTGTAAGGAGTCCCAAATCATAACTATATTAACCTGTTGTCTTTCGGCTTTTCCCGGTTAGGGGTCGCTAGAGCGGAACTCCGGTCCACTAATGATTGGCAGTAGATTTTCACGAACGCAGAGGTGCCAGCTCGACGTCCAACCTTCAACAAAGGTATGCCCATTTGCGCATGTCTTGTGAATGCCACCCAACTACGGGGAGGACATGCAGACTCCACACAGAAGGCACTCCCCGCACTCCAGCCAAGAATCAAATGGGAGAACCTCTTGCTGTGAGGCAACAATGCTACCGCTGCACCACCACACCTAAGTTATATTTAATACAAGAAAAAAAATATCTCCGATGTTAACCATGGTTTGAAATCTTTGACTTTAGTTATATAAGCCAGAATTCTAGTTGAAATGGACAATCTATTAAAGTCAGTTTGGAGCTTAAAAATAAGGGCATCATGATCAGTTATAATCTTCATATGTATAGATTATTTGGGGATTAACAGTGTTTTTCTTCCAAAGTATCATAATTCCTCTTCTCTTAGTTTTATAAGAAGAATGTGTAAGAGTTATAAAGTTACCAGGATTCAAATATTGTTTTCAGTTGTTTTGAAATGAGTTTCTTGAAAGAAAACCACATGTATATTATTGTTCTTTAGATATCTTAACAAGTTTAATCTTTTCCTTGGATTGTTTAGACCATTAATGCTTCAAGATAATAAAGTTAAATCCATATAAGTATAAGTACATTTTTAACATTGTCAAATATAACTGCTAGAAACCAGTAACTCTCCCGTTCAAAAAATATGATGAAAATGCATTGGTAAATAATTGTTGTGAATAATATAAGACTATTTATGACTAGGAAAATGTGAAATAAAAATTCCGGCCTAATAAAAAAAAAGAAATGATAAAGATAACAAGAATAATGAATAAAAACCAAAACCAACTAGAAATAAGATATAAATAAACAAACGTTACAAGAAGTCAGTGTAGCACTTTATTATCCTGGTACCTCGGCCTTTTACCCTCAAGGGATAAATTTCTTTACACAACCAGCAGTCCTTAAATATACATGCCATAATAAATTTCCAATTGAACAAATAAACAACCGAATAACACAAAAAATAATTTTTAACCCCTCAAAACTACATTGCAATCCTTATTTGAAATTATTTATGACATGCATAAAAATATAAAGTGCACAAACTACCTATTTAGTTACATAGACATATGAGTCATATGCAAAAAATTGTGCATATACATACATATATATATATATATATATATATATATATATATATATATATATATATATATATAAAATATAGAAATATAAAATACATACACTAACTATTTAATTACATCAACATATGAATCATATGCACAAAACACGTATAAATAGGTTCATACTAAGCTAACTGCCCTTGTGAGCCATTTTAAGCCTTGCCAATTATCTCTTGTGAGACTCAAACCCTGTACCTTGTTTGTAAGGCAAACACCTTAACCATTAGGCCACCCTCCCAACTGTAATAAATGTGTAAATCTATATGCACACTCTCAGACTCCCCCTAACACTGCCAAACCCCATACATACATTTTAAACAAAAGCACATTATTTAATGCAAGATTTTCTCACATTGCAAAAATGCCAACAGTTGAAATTCAAAACCTCAAAAGCTTAAAACTTCAAGCACACTTGCTGATTTAACCCCCCAGGGTCAAGGGTACCAAAATTTAGTTTCCAAATGATTTAACCTTGAATGAAATGTAAAAGAGAGAGAGAGAGAGAGCACACAATGCTACGACAGTTCAGCTATTTATTCCAGATAAGTAAGCGTTTTCACGTCTTATAAACGCTTCATCAGACTTTGATCAAAGTCTGATGAAGTGTCGATAAGACATGAAAGTGCTTACTTATCTGGAATATATAGCTGATCTGTCTTAGCCTTGTGTGCTCTCTCTCTTTTTTATGTTGGATTTTGTTTCTATTGAGGAGAGCTTCATTCACCAGCCGCTTGTTTTATTATTTTAACCTTGAATGAAAGTCTCCCCTTGACTTAGGTTGAGCCAAGACACTAAATAATAAAGAAGCCCCATCACCACCCTGTACAGATAAAAAGTGTTGAGCTACAGGGCTCTCCCTTCTACCATTTCTGATGTTGGCCAAGTGTTCCAACACCCATATTCTCACCATCCTTCTAATCTGCCCTATGTACCATCGAATGACTTCAAACCCACATCCCAAAATGTAAACAACCCCACACAATTTACAATTAAACTTGTCATTTGTCATATATTTCATGCCTTAATACTGGATCCTCACAGATTGTGAATTCTATTGCATATGCTGCAACTACCACAGAGAAATGTGTCCACCCTCTTCAAAAATTGACTCACCAGTCCTAATTGGTCTATTCAATAATTCCTTTAAATTACAAAACCTACTAAATGAAAAGTCCACTCTTTTGGGAAATATTGTACTCATAAACTCATCTGATGTGATGACTGGCCATAATCCTTTAATTATTTGCACAAGAGACTCTGAGAAGGGGCTATACCTTGTAACATAAAACAGCCTATTCTACTCCTCCTGACTGTTTTCATTTATCCAACTGAAAAACTTGCCAGCTTGAAAATGAGTTCTCCCTCTTATTTTCTCCACCTTCTACCTTTCTCCTTGCTTTCCTTAATATTTCCTTTGAATAGCCCCTACAGGTGAGTCTTCACTCCAACTCCAACAGATAAGGATCTCGTAATTTTACCTCAGAGGTATTCATAAGAATATGTCTAAATTCCAAAAAGGGGAGGGATTCAATGAGATGGGGTGGGTGCATGCTAGTAGGATGTAAAAAGTTGTTCACAGCCATAGGTTTCCAATATGGTTTAAACTGATCTGACTGATTCTCATCTACAAAAAAAAAAGATCCAAAAACGAATGGCATCTAGCCTCACTTGGTAACTAAATCTTAAACCATGGGGGTTGGTATTCAACATTTCAAAAATATTCCACAAAATCATTGACAGTACCTCTACAGACAAAAACAGGTCATCAATAAACCACTTGTAAATGATCACCCTGTTCCTAAAATACTCAGTCCCATAGATAAATTGCTGCTCAAACTCTCCTATGTATAAAATGTTGTACTAGGGAGCAAATGAAGCTCCCACAGTCATACCCCTCTTCTGTAAATAGGTCTTACCATCATAAGTGAAATAATTATAGGACAGACAAAACTCAAGTAACTCCAAAATATATGACGTTTGTGGGCCTTCTCCAAAAATCTTGGCAACAGTCTCTAAACCCCAATGCTAACTGATATGTGTATAAAGCACCTTCATATCCATCATTACCCAGAAATAATAATTTTGCCAGTCCAACCCCTTAATATATTCAAATAACTCTTGTCCATTTTTAATATGAGAAGGAACCCTCTCCAGCTTTTGTTTTAACATATAGTCCAATAGAACCCCCACATTTTGCATAAATTAACCCAGTCCTGAAACAATGGGTCTTTCTGGTAGGTTCCGTCTATTTTGGTGAATTTTTGGGGTGGCAAAAAATATTGGGTCCCGAGGTTTCAAAATGTGCAGCTTCTTAACATCAGAGGCTGTTAAAAGACCTAGTCTTTCCCCTTTCTCCAACAGTTTAAACAATTCATTATTAAATCAGGAAACTGGGTTAATAGCCAAATGTTCATAATCATCTGCTTGTCCCTAAGTCAAAAAACATTTTATCATACTGGTCAAGTAAAATGCTCATTATCATCCAGTTACCCCCTTTATCAGCTTCCTTAAACAAAAACGAGTTCACTTTCCCCCATAGTTCCTTTAAAGCCTGCCATTCGACTTTACTTAAATTACATTTCTGACATTTGAACTTTATATTCCCTTTCTATGTTAGAATACAACATTTTTTCAAACAGGCAAATGACTTCTGAAAGTCGAGGAGGGGAAAACACACTAGAAGGATAATGAATAAAACCTCATTACAACATGAATAAGAAACATTAACATCAAACAAGGAATTATCAAAATTCCTAGTCCAACAGATGAACAAAAGATCCATCAGACTAACCAACATAACTAATGAACTATATCATGTTGAGCTCTACAAACTAAAATTCAATTAATGAAGAATATACTGAGTAGATGATGGTAATTATAAGATGTCACTACTCTATCAAGCAAAGAAAAATTAGCAATAATGTGAATTTATAACTGTGAAATTTTTAATATAAGAGTTTGGTATCACATGGAGAACAGAGAGAATTTTACTTAGAGATATGTGCATTTATAAAAGAAGCAGGCATGCACAGTTGCATGAATATTTAATAACTATACATGACCAAAATGAAGTATACTTATGTCTTCAGACATGACATGTATCCTTTTCAGAAAGTTAGATATGCAATTCCTACAAATTATAGCCTTTGCACGAGTTAGGTGCTTGCACAGAGCAAAGCAAAGCAAAAGGGTGGTCCATATAAGCGATTCCAAAAGTATTACCCCTGTTAATGACTTTGGAATTTAACTCCCTAAGTTTAAATACATGTGCAGATCTAATATTAGTAGAAGATTACATCTCCTAAGGTGCCCATCCAGAATATTTAAATGGTCCATAATAAGTCATAGGCTTGAAGTATTGTTAGTATAAGCCATTATGTCATTTGTTAAACCTCTTAAAATAGGTAATTACTTGATGTTATTACTGTAACAGCATCATGGTCAAGTAAAATGGGAATGTAAATGAACCCTCTGAAGTTACACCAAAATAAAGGTCTTACGATGTTCTTTGTTAAACATACAGGAATACATTCATTGTTTATATCACTTGCAACTTGCATAAAGTGTTATATTAATTACATCTTGATAAAGCAACCATGTTGTATTATCTTCTCTATGCAGGAAAACATCACAGAATGATGGTTTTAGCGGTTCGATCATTTAACTTGAGTTTAAAACTACCAAAAGAAGTCATCACTCTTCAACTGCTCTTGATGGTATTATCCTTTGTTATGTGTAATACTGAATAAATGCATATATTTTCATGTTTAGTTGCCTGAGGGATAAATGCCATATCTGCAAGTCTATTATAGGATCAGAGCATAGTGCTAACTTCCTTAGGCAACCTGGTTCCCATCATACAATATAATATGTATACTACTATATTACTGTTTACAATAATTTCCTGTTTTATTGAATAGTTGATTATAATTACTTTATCAATTGTAATTTAGTCATTTCAATATATGTGTATGGGTATTGAATATCTAAGTTGATGCAAAGCAACTTTCATTCCCAGGTCTCCAGTGAAAATAAGACACGCATCCAACCAGACTTTTTTGATAAATAAAAAGAATAAATAAATAATTAATTAACAACACCTAAGAAGTTCTCTGTGACCTTCCCAAAACATATTGGAAGAAAGTTATGGCAACAAAAAGCATCAGGACCATTTAGCAAAGTAGATCTCATATTAAAATCTTTAGAAATAACTTGTAAGGGTTAAAAAAAAATCAGGTTTTACTGGACTAAGATTGGCTGCATACAACAGTATTCATTGAGTCCAACACAAATGGTGTTGCTGTTTTATTCAGACAAAAGATGAGTACTATAGTTACTAGATCAGATTCACCTTAATTCGTGCTTGAAATAAATAGAGTTGGAGGGAAGATGGTGAGAATTCAAAGTGAGTAATAAAATAAATTTTCTCTGTGTTCTCAAGAAATATTTATTGTTTATTCTAGAATAAAATGTATATCCAACTTCCATAATAAAATCTCAAGTGTCAACAAAGGGGCAACATTTTAGGCTTGCTGTTCCTGTTCACATGCTCGCAAATCAAAATTTAGCCATTAAGGTACAACAGCATAGATGGCAGCCTACACCATCTTGCAATCAAAGACATTACATACTATAAGAATTACCCAATCTCTGCCATTTTGTTTTGTCATATTTCCACAAGAGGGAAGGTGCCCAGTCTAGAAAGAGTTCCTTTGTAATTTTAGCTATCATTTACCAACAGGGACTGAGCAAAGCAGTAGGGTGTTAGATAAAGCCACAGCTCATTAGAAGGAAGACAAAAATTGTAGCATGACTTCTGTTGACAGGTGCTACTATCATGAAGCAAATTTATTCCACACGATGAGTTTGATGATTGCAAAAAATGATAATTTGAGTAAGTGGTTCCTTTCTATAGTCAATAAAGTAGTTAAGAAAGCATTTTAAAAGTTTGTAAAAGTACTGAGTCTACAAGCTAGTTACAAATCTGGTATCTTCATCATCTATTGGTTTGTAACACTATTAAAGGTTAAGCCATTTGTCTAATATCGAAACAGCCATATCTCTGCTCCATCTTAATAATGAATCAACTGTTACAACTCAGACTCTGGCACTGTAATATTTCTTTCTTGGAGGGAGTTTAAGGTTTATGTGTGAAATTAACTTTTGGAAAGGCATAATTGAGCACTCTGCCTCTTCCTATATATTGGATAGTATCATAAGAAGTTTGTGATATGAGATTTGTCAATGCATGCTTGATATATGAACAAGCCAACTAATTACTTGAAATATACAACTCTAGCATTTGATGGATACCACTAAGTACTTCTATAATTTTTATCCCAAACTCTGAAACCAGCTTCTTGTTATCTCCTCCTATATCACTTCCAACATGGACTATAGCATAAAATATTTTTTCTACACAGAGTATATTTAATGGAGTGTTGAAACAATGCATCAACAGCAATCTTATGTTTAGTTGTATAACTATGATCATATATGCTCACTTCAAAGCTACTAGCAATTATATCTATGTAAAATGCTTCATAGCCATAGCACTGGGTGTCATAAATAACAAAAAATAAGTTATATCAACCAATATTAATAAGCTATAACAGGCCAGTATATATAATTAATAGTGCTCATTGCTAGGGGGAAAGGAAATGGTCCAGAACTGCTCATCACAGGAAAAAGCTTCAAAATGGAAGCTTTAATAACTTCACGTCATCTGCAGTACAAGCATAAATACCTTCTGAGTACAACTACAAATGAACACCCAAATTCAAAAAAATGGCTCCTGAGAATGCCCTGAGGTAGGTAAAAGACTTCTTACTGAAAATCTCTTCTGAGATAACAGTCATGATGAAAAACAGGCAACTTTTCTTTTTTTTTTAGGATGACAATACCGTGCATGACAAAGAACAAAGAAAAAAAACAGCAGCACAAAACCATGTACTTCCAATAGAGCTCTCCCATCACCACACACAAAACAAATCACCAGGGAGTCACACAAACTAATCGCATGAATCAGTCTCTGCCTCCAAATGCTCACATCCCCAACACAAAGAAATAAGACAGTCTAACATAAATTCAGGTATTTGCCCTACAAACTAAACTCTACTCAGACGCCAAATAAAAGTATAAGCTGCCATCTACACTGTGACTCAAGATACAAATCACTTGTGAAAGTTGGTTATGACCATGGCATATATATGCATTTTACCTAATATAGTTAAATAAACCTTTGATATATGCATTATAATCAGTAACAAAAAAAACAGGTTGCCTGTGAAAAATGTTTTATGACTAAATTAGAGAATGTGATCGCTGCTTATAAAGACTAATAAAACTGTGAATTAACCACTGAAAATCAACTTAGTTTTTGATGGTTGATATTATGAATTCAGATTAACTGAAGTCATTTAAAAGTAAATGCTTTTACATTTTTGCTGGTATTCATAAAAGTAGATTTTGTCTTTTGTTGCATTTTTTTTAAAATCAGTCCAGGGTTTTTTTCCTGAGGGTTTTTTTCAAGGGAAAAGATAAACAGACCATATCTTCTGGAATAGGAATGATGTTGTTTTTGATGAAAGATAAAGCTTCTTCTAAATTGTTGAAAGTTTTAACATCATTTGACATATGAATTTTGATTTTGGATGGGTCAATTATCTGAGCTGTAATATTATTCTAAGTGGTTTGACAAGAGGCCAGCTTTTCCGTCTCAAGTCCATAAACTTAATTGAGTAATCATTGCCAAATCTAATTGAGTTCTGCCCGTTCTTTAAAGGGGCTTTTCTCCAAGCAGTTATAAGTACTAATTCTTTATCAGTATAAGATAAAAGTATTATTACAATAGATATTGTTGGTGAAAAAGAAGATGATAATGATGGTTTGCCTAAAGCTTTTTGCACTCCTTCTATACTATAAGACAGTCCATCTTTTAAATTTAAAATCTCAGTAATCCAGTTGTTAAGGAAAGAAATTATAACTTCACCTTCAGTTTTCTTTGGGAGGCCAAAAATTCTGATGTTGCATCTTCTCTCTCTGTTTTTCCAGGACATCTATCCTATTAAGAAGCCGTGTATTCTGTCTGAGAAGAAAACCTGTTTGGGATTATTCTTTTAATGTTCCATCTATGACATGTAAGGCAGTTTCCACGTCAGAGATTTAAATTTGTTGTTTTTGAAGTAGTTCTTTGAAAATACCAGTTTGTTTAAGACAGCACTCTTTCAAATTTTCTAAAATTTCTTGGAAACTTTCTATTTTCAAAGATAATTCTTGTAGAGTGGATATCACCAGTTGTAAATCTTTGCTCAAGGATGTGTCAGTGTGAGAATGTTTAGAGCTGTTAATCTTCATTTGTTGAAATAATGTCCAGACAATGTTGACAGGAAAATTTTTCAGTATTTTCACCAAAGATGAAATAAAGAAGCTAAGACTATTATTAATATGTTAATAAAACATTCTACTAAATAAAATAATTATTTTCCTTTATTTAACTACAGTTTTGCAGAGCTCTAAAATCTGCTGTCTTCACTTGTCCATCTTGGCTCCACCCCCGTCCTGTGATTTTTTTTTTTTTTTTGGTTATGAACCTTTAGCGTCTTGCTGATTGTTTGATGTGATTAATGATAATTGTTCTCAGTAGTTGCCCTGATCAATACTGAATATAAGGGAGTGATTACCTCTTTAGACCATAATGATATTCCTTTGGAAATTAGGTGGGTTAAATAGAAGGAGTTCCTAAAAGCTGTTGTCACATGATAGTCAGAGAGAACTACCAGCCCATGCATCTAGGTCCCTGACAAATTTATGTTAGCTATACAGTATGTTGAGGGTAGGGACTGTCTGTCAGAACTGATACTATACTTTTTAGCATTTAGTCTAACCTCATTTTAGTACACCAAAAGTATACTAGGGAAAATTTATTCAGAAGATTTTGGGTGTCATACTGTGACTTAACAACAACCTCCAGTCTGCAGTCATCTGCAAACTTTGTTAGCCAGAGATCTTGGCTCTCTGCTTGGACATCAGAGAAGTAAATACTAAAAAGGAGATGCTCCAGCACTGATCCTTGAGAAACACAGCTGGTCACTTTCATACTTACTGAGGAGGCATCCACAACTAATGCAGAATGTGTTCTGTCTTTCAGCCAGTTTGTTATCCATCTTACCACATATGGGTCAATTTTTAAAGTAATTAGCTTTGGTATGATGCCAGCATGGGGAGCAGTGTTGAAGTCCTTCACCAGGTCAAGATGCACCATATCACATGCACTGCATGAACACCATCTACAGCCTCTAAAAACCTTTTGAATAAGTTTACTATGTTAAATAGATAGGTTCTACCCTTCAAAAAGGCACACATTTTGGGGTCAATTCAAACAAGAGTCTTGATATCAGTTTATGAAGTTAGTTATAATACACCTCATGATTTTGCAGATGAGGTTTGTAAGCTTCATAGGACTTTTGTAAGGCCACATTTATTGAGGGACATCATTGCTGTAGTGTACCATTCATCAGGGACAAAGCCAGCAACTAAATTTAAGTTAAACAGCTTGAGAAGTGTGCCTACAAGTGCATGTTTTAACACAATTATGCAACCAGGTATATATGTTGCAATAAATAAAAATACAATTGAAAGAATTGTTGTATAGCAGAAATCTGACAAACCCAAGCATCTTGCATGTTTATTTCTTATCCAGATGTTATAGTGTTATAAAACGTTTTATAGAGAGTAGCAAACCTTGTTTATAAGCTGTGAGAAGTACTTGAATGGGGTAGTCCCTGGCAGTACTGAATATTTTGACTCTAGCCTTTGCTCAAATGAAACCCTGGGAAAAGGATTCCACCCCCCCCCACACTATCTGCTGTCCCCCCTATATATCCCCATTGTGCCTCCTACTTTCCCCATCTTAGTCTTGCAACAGCATTCAGATTACTTTTTTCATGCATTTCCATACTTTGCTGAACTCTTCAGATTTTTCTTGTGTTCTTTTAATATATCCTAAATGGCCAAGATTACACCAGAGGAAATAAACAAATCAAGCCAGAAGTCTCAGTCCTCCAACTTCCCTGAAGCCATTGGGATCTAGATGCTCTGAGGTGTATTTTAGAGCTTTTTTTCCAACCTCTTGAGCCAAAGATGGTCTGAACAAAAGTTGTGACTAAAGAAAGAAATTCATTCTTGCTCTTCATTTTCTTCCTACATCCTTTCATCGCTCCCTAAATGGTCAAGACTTTATTGTAATAACTATAGAAAAAAATAATAGAATTAAGCTGATAGTCTGGAATAAACTGAGGAGATAAATGTTTGTAAACATAAATGAATTATATCTTAAAATAGTGTCTGTCTCCCTATAAAACAAATAAAAAAGATAATGACATGTTATGTATCCCTCTGTTATTAGATTGAGATGAAATAAATGAATAAATGGCCTCAGTCATATGTTTTAATTCACTGGTATAAAACATCATACAGTTTGCCTCTTTATCCAACCTCTAAAAGACAGCTACCACCATCTGTGCATCTGTCTGACAACCAGAATACAGTAACATGTTTTAACTTGTTGATCACAGTTCTATATTCACAATATGCATCCTTACCCCTGCCTCACAAAGTTAGCCACCTGTATATAATTCTAATATGTGATTGTGAGAAAAGAGAAGAAAAATTATCAGATTTATGTATTCCAGTCTGTTGCTCCTAGACAGTATACTGCCCTTTTACAAGCTATAGTGATGTTGCATGCATACTTGTGATGTATGATTGTATGAAAAGTTAAAGAAATAATGACTACACTGTCACAATACCACAAAAATGGGTCTATATTAATTCATCAAAAGTTCACTTCAGTGAACTTTTCTTCACCGAACACTAACCATCAAATGTTCATTTCATCAAACTTTCATATCCATGAAAAATTTACATAAGGAAAGAAAGCAGTTGGCCAGCAGCACAAATTTGCCTTTTTCCCCACTGTAGTGCGATCTCGAAATTGGTATATATAATTGGGGGAGGAGTGCAGCCTCCCCACATTGGGGTTTTGTGGGGAAAAGTCCTCCACTTTGGTGGGTTTTAAATACTGTGGTGTCTGTTCTGGTGTTGCTTTGGCCAAGTGCTTAGTTTCCCTGTTTAAATTTATTTTCCATGAGAACGTTCACTGAAATGAGCATTCAATGGTTAGGTTTCGATGAAGAATCAATGAATTAATATAGACCCCACAAAAAGAGAGTGACCTTCTGTGCATAGCACCCCTGAGGAGCAATTGTGAGACAAATTAGAGAAATAATGGCCACACTTTCCTCAGTTACAAAAAAGTCATAGTGACTTCTGTATACACCTTTGAGGTTTCATTGCGAGGAGAATTTAAGAAATAATAATCTCACTGTTGACAGCACCCATCATCCACAGACAGAAGAAGTTAAGCACTTAATTTGGACTTTTTTCTAAAGTCTGACTGAAGTATTTAACAGTATTAATGAAATGTTTGACAGCTTCCACCACTCTTTTGTGGTAGTTTCTCTCTGTATGGCAGTGGAAAGTGTGTTGCAGCACTACTGCCCTTTTTTCTCAAACTTTTGAATATATGGTTCTTGGGTTGGGTCTATATCACATAGTCGAAGTCTTATAACTTTGAACGTGCAATGTTCGAACCATTATGTTCGAAGTTACAAAACTTTGACTATGGATAAAAAAAAAATGTTTTTAATAGCTTGAATTGTTTGTTGCACTTCCTTGTTTAAGTTTTGCTTAAAAGTTAAACAACAGGCTAATACACTCAAGTGTACTAGCTTTTGATAGCAATTAGTCGAAAAACACAGCATTTATTGTATTTTCTGCCTATCTGAAAAAAAAACTTGAAAAAACAAAAAAAATACTCTTGTTTTCCATACTTTCCTAATAGTTTGTTCCAGTGTTCAGATTTTGCTGATCCCTGGGCTTTGTCTTGGTTCCTGTGTTTCTCCATTTTCCTTGTTTGGTCAAGGGGAAGTTTCTTTACTCACCAGTGAGAGTGGGGAGTACTGAGCTGCCTGTTTGTCCTCAGAGGAGTGGTTTAAGGCAGTAACTTGTAGTTTATTGGCCATTTTGGGTCATTTCCTGTCTTTTCCAGCCCCCTGCTATAAAGCACGCTTTAGCGCGATTTAGCGCGGAGTTGCCACAAGAGCACACAAGAGCAGCGGTGGTTAATCAAGGTTAAACTATTAGGGCTACCTAAAGTCCACTCTTCAAATTTTCCCTGAAAACAGCCTTCCCTGAACTGTACTGTTGATCAAACCAGCGTATCCTATATCTAAAAAGTTCAGCTTTACTTGATTCTTAAGTAGACTATTCTCTATCTGTAAAGCCTAGCACTTGCTCCTAAAGTATTTTTTTACTTTAATATAGCACTTCTATTATACATAGTACCCCACCAGCCAAAAAACCCTTTTCGATCACCTACATCCCCCGGAGTCTTTTTAAAGTCCTTGTCTATTCCTTCTAGCATGTCGAAGGATCAGGTTGCTAGTGTCCTCTCCTGCTCAGCTGGTGAATCTGGGAATATTGAGGCAATGTTACAATTGTCTCATGTACACGGACAACCATCTCCTTCTCCCACAAAACACAAATACATGTGAGAGATGCAACTATATAGCCAAACTGGAGGCTGAGCTCTCTCTACATAGGACTGGCAAGACCAGACAGGAGGAGAAGGTAACCACACACACCACAAACCCAGTCTCACATAGTACTATCACAACTTCAAATCATACACATAAATACACAAAGACATATTCGGAGGCTCTGATCAAAAATCTACCAAAACAGCAGAGGCCACCAAAGCAGACACCCAAACAACTGCCACCTCAGGACACAACACATGCAACACATAGACCACATAGTCAGTGTGCCAAACAGTCACAGCCCTTAAGACCAAACACAATGCCAGACACACTCGTCATTGGTGACTCCATAGTCAGACACACTGACGTCCCGCTCACCAGATTGAGTAAGAAGAAGGTCACAGTAAGCTGCCTGTCAGGAGCTAGAATCCACCACATAACGCAAGCACTCAGGTCTCTCAACAGCAGGTACAAGTACGACTCTGTCATTGTCCACGCTGGTGTGAACGACCTGAGACGTACCTCCCTGGACTACATGAAAAGAGACATAGAGGAGCTCTCTGATTATGTAGCCCAGGCAGGTATGACCCTGACCTTGAGCAGTATCCTACCTTCACCAAGAATGATGCCACAATACAGAGACAAGATGATCAGCTTTAATAATTGGCTTAAACTCTGGTGTCATTCAAAGGGGATCCAATGTCTGTCTGCCTGGGATGACATGCTGGACAAGCCACGCTGCTTCGCAAGGGACGGCTTGCACCTGTCACCCCTGGGCTTCCGGATATTGGCAAAGGCTCTTGCCACCCCATAGTGCCTTTTTTAGGCAAGGCTCAAATTCTAAACCTACCACCCTAGAACATAAAAAAGGAAAAAAACTAAGGGTAATCCTGCTCAATGCCAGAAGTCTCAACCTCAAGATGCACGCACTCGAGTCCCTTCTCAGTATGGAGAACATCGATGTCTGTGCTGTGACTGAAACCTGGTTCAAGGCTCCCAAGAGCACCCCGGCACTAACAGGTTTTACCTCATATCATGCATTCCAGCCCCAAAATCCGGACAACACCAAGAAAGGAGGGGGGGTGTCTATATTCATCAAGGACACCCACACCTCAAGGTTGGTGGCAATGCACGATGCATCGGAGACCATCCAGGTGCAATTAACCATAGGCAAGACTGCTCTGCAATTTGTAGCATGTTACAGGCCACCCTCTCAATCTCAGGAACCTCACATAGCTTTCCTGAAAACACTGGAGGAGATAAATGTATTCCAAACACCATCATACTAGGTGACTTCAACTACCCGAATATAGACTGGGATCACTACTCAAGCCCCAACACTCTAGCCCAAAGGTTCCTAGAGTTCATAAACTCAAATGCCATGGAACAACTAGTCACCATCCCCACAAGAGGAGAAAACATACTAGATCTCATCATCACGAACATGGGGTCACAATGTTCAACACCGGAAGTATACCCCTCACTGGTGAGATCAGACCATAAACTAATCTCACTGGAAGTCCACATCCCGCCCCACCCGAGATAAAAAAGACCACAGTGAAGAACTTCTCAAAAGCCGACTTCACACTTCTAAAGACTGGTGTGGTCTCTTTTAAGGCCCCCAAGCCTGCGGAAACCATTACTCAAGTTGCTGAATCACTTACAAATGCCTTCTACCAGCACCTACAGGACTGCATGGATCAGGCAATCCCAAACAAAACAATGACTCTTTGTACCAAAGGCAAGCGTCCAGTCTGGTGGGCCCCAGCCATAAACACGCTATACAACAAAAGGAGGAAGCTACTACAAGATAGAGCAAAATCCTTAAAAGGGAAGACACCTTTGATCATTATAAGTAAAAAACTAAGATCTCTCATAAAATCATCCAAGGCAAATTTTGAGAGAAAAGTCACTAAAGACTCAAAAGACAATCATAAGGCCTTCTTTAGCTATGTTAGAAACCTGGGAGGAAACTCCCAGATATGCTCAGAATTAGTTCAAAATGATGTAAAAATTACTGAACCTACAGACATTGCCAACATACTGGCTGACAGGTTCAGTGCAAACTCCCCCCTCCCCCCCAAAAGGTGAGATATCTATACCAGAGGATTGTAGCCCCCCAAACATCTCTAACGCTCAGGTGAGAACTGCTCTCTCCAAGGCAAAAAACACAGCATCCATGGGACCAGATGGTGTCCCCGGTTGTGTGCTCCACGAACTCAATGAGGAATTAAACCCGCAGTTAGGGCAGCTGTTTAATCTTAGCCTCACCTCAGGATACGTGCCCAAGGAGTGGCGTACGGCAACTGTGGTCCCACTTCACAAAGGCGGTGCCTCCACCGACCCTGGAAATTACCGTCCCATCAGCTTGACAAGCCTGATCTGCAAAGCTATGGAGAGGATCATAATGGAACTCATAAATAAAGACATAGGGGACTTGCAGACTTTGGATCCGACCCAGTTTGGCTTTGTCAAAGGCAGATCACGCCTTTTAAACTTGGTTGACTTTTTCGAGACAGTCACCAAGGCCATTGATGAGGGAAAGGCAGTCCACACAGCCTACCTTGACCTGGCAAAGGCTTTCGACACAATACCCCACTCAGGTATCATTGAAAAACTCATCAGCTTAAATGTAAACCCATATGTCACAAGATGGGTTGCAAACTGGCTAAGTGACATAACCCACAGGGTCAGAGTTGCTGGCGCCATGTCAGACTCAAAGCCTGTCACAAGTGGTGTCCCACAGGGCTCAGTCCTGGGCCCACTCCTGTTTGGCATCTACTTTTCAGAAGTACAAGCAAACACAGGAGGATTATGGCTGACAAAATTTGCAGATGACTGCAAACTAGGCGCCATAGTTGAGAACACATCTGACACAGATATCCTTCAGAAGGGTCTTATAGAAATGGATAACTGGTGCCAGAGCCATGGCCTAAAGTTAAACGCCAAAAAATGCATAGTCATACCCTTCGGGAAAAACAAGGTTACCCCTAGCTACCATATAGGCGTCAACCCACTAAGCACAGAAGAGGTTATCAGGGATCTGGGGACCCAGGTTGACAGTAACCTTTCGTTTGACACTCACGTTGCCAAAGTAGTTAGGAAGACCTTCTACATTGCCCACCTGATCATGAAGGGATTCACATCTAGATCAAGGGAGGTCATCGTCCCCCTGTACTCATCACTCATCAGACCAATGATTGAGTACAATGCCCCATTCGGAATGTATCTGACACGACACCTGCAGCAACTGGAAAGGGCCCAAAAGTTCCTCACCAAAAGGATAAAGGGTCTCAAAAATATGTCCTATGCTGCCCGACTGAAGGAACTCCAGCTCTATTCAGTCGCTTACCGTCTGCTCAGAGGTGACCTGTGCCTGACATACAAGGCCATGTCCAACCCAGAATTGATGAACATGCTTCACCTCAAAAAATCTAGATCCCTCAGAACTACAAGGGTGGGAGACTTAAACCTTGACACGGTTATTAATAGGACGTGCTGGAGGGACAGATTCATCACCCAGAGACTCCCTATGCTGTGGAACAAAATCCCGGTACATGTGAGGCAGAGCACCTCGCTGGCTTTGTTCAAGAGAAATCTTGACCAATGGATGGGAGATCGCAGATATACCCCAGGGATTATCTCAGTGTCACTGCTTGACAGAGGCACAGCAAAATAATGGGCATAGTATCCTCCAAACTAAAGGGGTGGCGAAAGCCACAAAACTCTGGGCTAGGCTTATAAATGCCCTTGGGCAGATAGCCTAGTATGAACCTATGAACCTATGAACCTATAAACTGTTTTAAGTAGGGGGGGGAAGCCCCCCTGCACCCCCACACCCCACTCTACTTAAATATACCAACTCCGAGATTGCACCCCATTGAACAAAATGGAAACCTCCACTTATGGAGATTTCCATTCAAATGGTCAAACTTTTTACAAATTCAAATTTGTGGTCTCGACCATATGAGGTTAAATCTTGTAAAAGCTCGACTAAGTGATAGGAACCCTCTTGGGTCACATGTCATAAAGTTGCATCATTAGCTTCATGTGTACATTTCTATGAAATTTCTGTGCAATAATTCCAAAAGTAATGCATATTTACACTATATACATCTTGTCAAAGATATGCTTCTGTTATGGCAGTAGACAGCAAAAAAATTCCCTTTTAGCTCACAAAGTGCCCCTTTTGCCTATTGCTCCCTCCCGCCTTCAACAGCTTATGACACCCCTGTCCTTAACGTATGTAACTGCATCAAGTTTCATTCACTATTAACATCTTTAATTACCCCTTCTGTTTAACTATTTCTTCTATGCTTCCAGTTTCTTCCTTTTCCTCAGTCTCCTCCCTTCCACTTCAAAATCACAGTCAAACTAAAAAAATGCATTTCAGCCTTGCATTTTCAACGGCTCGGTTTACATTTGCCTTTGTGTGTCCCCTTTCTCCAAATTGTTCACAACACTTCTTGTAACAGTGCTGAATTAAATTACTAAATTGTGTACAGTAACAGCTTGAATACGTTTTCAACTCTGACAGTACTCTGATTCCCTCAGTCCACCGACCTCTTGGGACTATACATTTTTTTTATTTCAACCATGGTTTAAACCTTTTTGTGCAAGTTTGTCTTTCACAGTTAAAAAATCAATTACAAACTGCAAAAGAAAATGTATTTTCAAATTTTTAGGTAATATACAATATCTGCTGCATTGTGTTCATTGCAAGGATGTTCATTCTTTTTTTATATTAATGGCAATCACAAACTTTACCGCCAAATCTGCATTCATAAATGTGATCTGAAAAGAGGTCTGATTCTCAGAAAATCACAGATTTTATATGAGTATCTGTGAAACCCAGCAGAGTTACCACCAAGTCCATTACATATATCCTGTCAATTACAGTACTTGTTTACCTAGAAGTAATTCTCAAGAGTTGTACTACAATGCAAAGCTGCAGTTTCCTGAGCTCTGTCTTTTATGCATCCAAGATGTTGCTACATTTACATATCATCTTCATCCCCTCTCAGCTCCTTCCTGGTTTTGGATTGAAGTAGATATTTGCTGTTTGTGTTTTGTATAACCCCCCCCACACACACACACACACACACACACACACACACACACACACACACACACACACTGGCTTGATTATTCTTCTTTGTTCTATCTTTTTAGCTAAAATTGCACTGCAGTATGTAGGCAAAACAAATGTTCTGATCTGTTACTATTTTTTTTATTGAAAAGAGGTAATATTTTTTTCAATTAGAAAGGACAGTTTTTTTTAAATTAAAATAGTAATTATGTGTGTGTGTGTCCATGTGCGTGTGCGTGTGTGTGTGTGTGTGTGTGTGTGTGTGTGTGTGTGTGTGTGTGTGTGTGCGTGTGTGTGTGTGTGTGTGTGTGTGTGTGTGTGTGTGTGTGTGTGTGTGTGTGTGTGTGTGTGTGTGTGCGTGTGTGTGTGTGTGTGTGTGTGTGTGTGTGTGTGTGTGTGTGTGTGTGTGCGTGTGTGCGTGTGTGTGTGTGTGTGTGTGTGTGTGTGTGTGTGTGTGTGTGTGTGTGTGTGTGTGTGTGTGTGTGTGTGTGTGTGTGTGTGTGTGTGCGTGTGTGTGTGTGCGTGTGTGTGTGTGTGTGTGTGTGTGTGTGTGTGTGTGTGTGAAAATATTTGCATACATCTGCATGTGTCTGTATGTAGATGCATGTGCGTGTAGCTTGATTATTCTTCTTTGTTCCATCTTCTTGGCTAAAACTGCCCTACAGTATGTACGCAAAAAAAATGTTCTGATCTGTTACTATTTTTTTACTGAAAAGGGGTCACATTTTGGCAATTAGAAAGAAGCACAGTTCTTTTAAAAGTGTTGATGCTGCCATCTAATTACAATTACCAAAAGGATCATTAAAATAGTAATTGTGTGTGTGTGTGTGTGTGTGTGTGTGTGTGTGTGTGTGTGTGTGTGTGTGTGTGTGTGTGTGTGTGTGTGTCTTTATGTGGCTGCCAGTGTTTGTTGTCTTTCTATATATGTGCGTGTTTCAGTATGACTATATCTACATATGCATGGAAAAGTAATGTACAATGTCAATGGAGAAAAAGCAATTCTACTTGTTAATTCAGTAACTTTAAGGTTTTCTACTTTCATGAAATTTTTAATTATGCATATTGGTGATTGTTACAGATATTGTTTTTGTCTGGGGTGTGGCATTTTATGACAGGGCTATGACTGCCCAATGCAAATAAAGAACAGGTAAATGTTTATTGTATGTATAACTATTTATAATGAAAGAGAAAATAAAATAAAGTGAATTAGACAGAAAAACAGAAGGGAACCAAAGCTGACTGCACACTAATTATGTTAGAAAGATTTTAATTTCTCTGATGCAATAATGAAAAGGGAAGAGGCTATTTCATTTTTATTATTTGTGTTGGAGATCTGCTGTGGCACAAAATCTGTCTATACAGTCTGCAGTAATGAACAGTTTATCACATTTCAGAAAAAAAGAAACAGTTCTATAAACTAGAAAGATTTCTGCAAATAGTAAAAGTTTAATATCTCACACTGACTATAACAGTATCAGGTTACTGCTGCAATTGTTTTTGATATTAATGGAAAACTCTTGGACGTGTATACATGGTCAAAAAAGAATTAAATCCCAAAAGAGTCACCTGCTAGAAGTCAACAGCCATTTTTGTCAATCAAATATTGCCCTACTGTGGTTTGAAGATGAATGCTTGAAGGATATCATTTTATTTCTCGGTTTTAAGTGACTAGGATTCTACACTTTTTTAAAGAAATGACTCTGCCCTGCATCCGCCCTGCATCTTTGATATATATTTTCTTTTCTTTCTTTCCTTCTCACCTTGGTGCATCATATAGGCTAAGAAAATGTCACATAATATGAGGAGTGAAGCCTAAAGCTGATTTTTTTTCATGGCCTTCTTTCCTGATCACCATGGTATAGACTATCACAAAAGTTCAATTCACAAGAAACTCATTCAATTACCTATCCAGTCAGCCATGATGAAATAATTCATTTTGTGTTTTTTTTTCCATTAACTTACCAGTACTCAGGAAAATTTAACCTTTCATATGCTGGCAAGAATTGCAAAAGCAACTAACCCCATATTTTTATTGAGGTCTATCTTCTTAATGTATAAAACTGCATGTTGATGCTTAATATGAACACACTGCTGAATGCATGAAAAATAACATGAAAAAGACGTAATAAAGCAATATCCTGATTCCTCGTCTGCTTTTTATTTCTGTGATAGTGTGTAAATTTCAAAGTCACTAATCCCAGAGTAATATACTTATGTCCAATAAATCCCGATCAGTATTCTTGGGAATGGATAATGTAATGTTTTAAATATGATGTCAGTATTTGTCAACAAATTATAAACTGATATTTTGTTTATAGTATTAAGTATATCTCAACAAGGTCCTGCAGTTTTAATTTGTATTTTTTTGCAGCAAAGTTTAGTTATGTATAATTTTATGTTTCTGGATTTATGGCTTTCCTAAATATTTGTTTGGTCATCTGTAATTCTGTTATCGATGGTACAAAATATGTAGACATACAGCAAGCAAACACTACAACAACACATCTAAATGTATTCTGCAATTTTCATAAAATTCTGGTAACTTAAGATTATACTTTGTAAGTTTATATGACTTAAACATGAATATTCCTGTAAGCTGCAAAAATGTGGTACTTCTTTCCTTTTATTAATATTGGTTCTTGGGCAGTCATGTATGGCTAATGTAAAGCACCAGTCATTATCATCTCCTTTTCAAATAAATACACCACACACCTGGTTGCATGCTTGATCTACTACATTGGCATGACCACAGAGAAATGTGATGTTGTAGTTCACTCTCATTCACATGCAGTAAGGTTAGATGTGTTAAATACAGTCTCTTCTTCCTTTATTCTATTTCAACCCATATTAAAGTCACTCAGTTGTAGGTCACCAAATATATTTAGCACAGTTACCATTTCTTGAAACTGACAGCATGAAAGCCTCACCTGAAGAGGTAACAGCCTATACTCATTGTACTATAGAAGGCCATCAATTATCCCAGATGTTAGATGTGCAGAATCACTAGCGCTGCTCAGGGGAACTCTATTATAATCTTATTATTATTCACATTTATTGTTCCATTTCACTGCTGGGAGGATGCAGTATCCTCTTTGCAGAAAATCAATTCCATAAACCACAAAATAACCATCATCATATTTAAGGGAAAGCCAACAACCCAGAACCTAAACTGCCTTATATATATATAAGGTATGGCTTAGCTACCCCATGAAAGCCTTCCACCTTGCAAGCTTCATCCAGATGTATACTTTATGTTTATACATGGGTTATATTAGGTTTTAGCCATCAAGTGAGGGGACAAACTCCTGTAACCACATTCTTCAATAAGCACAATAACCCTGCTCCAGGATATGTCTGGAAGTAAAATTGTCCAGCTATGTATATACACGCATGGGTTATATTTGGTCTTAGCCCATCGAGGGAGGGGACAAACTCTTGTATCCACTTTCTAAAACAAGAACAATGACCCTGCTCCAGGATATGTCTGGAAATAAAACTGTCCAGCTCACATATTGCCAATGACCTTCCTCCATATGAGTACTACTCATAGGAATTTAGGCTAGCAGGGTTTGCATCAATGGAGATCTCACCTGCGTAATAATGGCAGTTGTCATTACCATATAGTAATAATACCAGGCAAGCATAAAACTGCGTTATTGTGCCATGTCCATCTTGCAGATTCCATGCCTCACTGTCATCATGCAGTGAGTCATGGTGTTGGCTTTCACTACCCATCTGTGTTAAACATACCATCTCAGTGCATCTTATATACCCCTGCATTAATTCTAAATGCATCCAATTGCATATACACATATTTTCTGAATACATTATGTTGTGGCATATGATGGTCATGCTAATGATTTTCCATTACCAATGTCAAAGGTAATGATTCTGAAAATGAGTAATTGCATTTTATTTGCCTGATACCTGTTGTCTAGTCCACCAAAATGTATTTTGCAGCTACCTCTGTCATGAGTACTTGCTGATATCCTAGCCTTGTGAATGTATCCTTGTACGAAGTTAGGATTTCAAACCAAGTTATTTTCATTTTTGTTGATTGGTCTTGGTTTAAGTATTCTCTTGACATGTATCTGGCTGTCACATCTGTCCTGGCTACTCTTTTAGCATGCTTCACTAATATACTATACCTGGAAATATATTCCATATCACAAGTTATGGGTTCAAAGATATGTGCATTTTAATTGTCTGATAGCAAATACTCACTATCCCAGCAATGTACTCTTCCACTCACCTGTACTCCTAGAGTTTCAGCAGCATGCAACATTACTCTAGTGTTCTGAAAATTATTGTTGACTTTGGCAGGTGTTAAAGGTCATCCTTAATATAATCTTCTGTTTTAGTGGTCTCATATATTACATATCACATAATGGCTGTTGTTTCTTTTGCTCCATAATTTGCTTACCTGGAGTCTTATGACATTTTTGTGATAGGCAATTTGGGGATATATGTTAATAATCAGAATTTAAGTGATCAGTGTATAAATGCAATAATGTATGCTATCTTTTGGATGACTGATATCATACGCACTTTAATGACAATCATTGCTGTGGCATATGCGTGATAAACATGTCATGTAATATTTCTGGTCTTGCTTTATCTGAGGTGTCATTTGCTCTGTTTTATTGCAGTTAGTCTGCACTTGTGAGAAATGTCACTGATTCTGTTCTTATAACCCCTTGCACTATGACGTGTATAGTGCTCGTATCAACATTGCAACCTGGATGTACTGGCATGTGGAATGCAGTGATGCACTGACCCACTTTGACATAAAACATTTTCCATTGCTGACTAACTTTATGATATATTATGGGTGCATGTCTCACACCCTCTTATTGTTAGGTATGTAGGTGATATTCCATCATATTGCAGGTATAATGACTTGTCCCACATCTTCCCTGTACATATTTCTCACTTGTCATGAATTCAGTGCTTGTCCAATTTATGCATCATAATACGTTATATGCTGTTCCACCTGACATTTGTGGCTGTCTGTCATATCCTTGAGGACAGCAGTCATTAATGACTGATCCTTTCCATGTCTCACTGCAGAACATGCACACTGCTACTGCAACTGTTAACGTATCCACTCCCCCAGTGTAAAGGAGCACTATGTTGAAATTTTCCCAAGTTTGTTCATTTGTACCCACCTGTACTGGGAGTCTGAGAAATGTGTCTATGTATAATTCAAAAAGTCTTAAATGGCCATATTGTCCTGCAGCAGTTTTTCATGCTGAACACTTAATGTCCATTTGCTAATGTGAATCACATTGCTAGCAATATTAACCGTGTCCATGATGTCACTCAATGAGATACTCACATCATCATCTTTCATTGTCTGTTGATCGGCTTTGCCTGGCTCATGTATTCATGATTTATATGACACTGCTGGAACTGTGCCCTCACTTCTGATTCGCTGGTTTGTCATGCACACTCTTATTTATATTGTGCCATATATATGGTCATCCACTTGCTTACCAAAATGTAGCCACAAGCCTCTGATGAGGGCTTGAGGTGTGGCTACTCATTATGCTATCCATCTTGGCCTCCTGCATATTTGATTAGTAATGCTGTCTGTTGTGCCATCATGATCGAACTTGTTAGCTTTAGCACAAGGTGGAAATGCCATTAATAAAGCCACAGGAATGTTTTTGTCTTCAAACTTCTTTTAATGCCCTGTAGTACTTTCCTAGTTTTTAAAGCTATTTATAGTGTTAAAATAAATGAATGCTATAATTTTGTGTGGGAGAACCCATTTACTTGCTGAATTAATAACAACTACATATTCTATAATACAATTAAAAATACTTAAATCTTACTTGGCAGATACATGGCTCTGTTCATGCACCAATCCAGGCTAATCTATGCCCTGAACCTAATATATTATCCACACCTATTACTATCTCTCCATTGCAAACTTAACAATTAAATTATATGCTTTCTGCTTTCCTCTGTGTCTTTCACCTTCACCATAGTGTAACCAACACATCTCTACCTGGTACAAACAGCAATATTGTATAATTCTTATTGTTTTGATCTGTATTGTTTTTATTCTCTGACAAATGATATAGTGAATTGCTCTCCATCTCTCTGACATACTAAATATTAGATTATGTTCTATACTTTCTCTTTTACTTGTATCATAATGCATTTCCTTACTTATATATGTTATATATGTTATGTATTTTTACCTTGTATAAATAATGTGTATCCTTCAACATAATGTATATCATCATCCTAATGTACAATGTGATGTTTGCTAAATGTGGAGCTTCTCTCCTGAGCCTCCACTGAAAAAGGGCTTGAGTCCAGTTGAACCTTTCCAGTAATCAAATTTAAAATAAATAAATAAACTTAAAAAAATAATTTATTTATTTAACTGGGAAAGTCCGACTTGGAATGGAGCCAAATTTCAGCAGAGGCCCAGGGAGAAGTGCTCTAGATGCATATCTTTAAACATGTGAGGAAAGCAGAGCACCCAGAGGAAACTCACATTAACATAGGGATGACATGCACAGATGGCACCCCAGCCGAGAATCAAACTGGAGAACCTCTTACAATGCTACCGCTGCACCACTGCGGCGGCCATAATAACAAAACTACTGCAATAAATGTTATTTATTTATTAATTTATTTATAATTATTAATCAGGTAGTGTCTGACTAAGTTGGAAAAACCTGTTTTCAGCAGAGACCCCGGGGAGAAAAGCTCCAGAACAGTACAAATTAGTTAAGTACAATTAGGTAAAAACAAAAATATAACAAAAACATGTAACATGATCAACAAGGATTACAAGGTAATAGCAAACCTTTACATCTTCTTCTTCTTCTTCTTTTCCCGGTTAGGGGTCGCCACAGCGGATCACCTTGTCCGCACAGTAATTGGCAGTGGAGTTTTACGGTGTCGAGTTGCCAGCCCGGCGCCCAACCTTCCACAGAAGGCACACTCACAACGCACACCTAGGGCCAATTTAGAGTGTCCAATCCACCTGCAGCATGTCTTTGGGATGTGGGAGGAAACCAGAGCACCCGGAGGAAACCCACGCGACCACAGGGAGGACATGCAGACTCCGCACAGAAGGCACCCCAGCCAAGGATCGAACCGGAGAACCTCTTGCTGTGAGGTGGCAATGCTAACCACTGCACCACTGTGGCCGCCCGAATAGCAAACCTTTACATAATATGCAGTATAAGTTATGTAAAAAATTATGAAGTAATTAAGGTGAGCAATCAAGGAGATAGTATGCAAGACATGCAAGAGATGAGAAATAAATAGGAATTACATGCAAGAGTTAAGAAGCAATAGAAATAAAAACTAGCCAGGAGCAATACAGGGGCATAGCCAGAACTTAATAAACATGAAAAAAATATGGACTAATCTTTTAGGAAATGTGACTGATTATATATATATATATATATATATATGTATATATACACATATATATATATATATATATATATATATATATATATATATATGTGTGTGTGTGTGTGTGTGTGTGTGTGTGTATATAAAACAAGAATTTCATGCAACATTATAATAAGAAATAATATCCAATACTTGGATTATCAAGATAGACACAAAACATACAAAAATAATTTGGGGCTCAGAAGTAATGGAGAAAGCCCATAGAAGCTCACTGTAGCTGCCTTCACAGATAATAAGCTTAACAGATGCAAAATGTTTTGCTTAGGTTGACCAACTTCAAGCTAGTAACACTTCAAGTATAGTACATGAGATGTGAAGTACATTGTAGCCTGAATGGACTGCAGGAAGTGCTGTACAAAGAAGTTGAACCTAGGAGTATTTTGACTGCAGTCATACTTATCAAAAATACATAAAAATATCACAGGAATTCATACTGTTATTCACCTGCATCAAATGTTAAGACAAATACAGTTGTCTTCCACCTCAGTTAACTGTAGGAAGTTTCAAGACAGTATAGCAAATCATGATGTTTTCATTTGAATAGCAGCGGGCTCTTACCAAGTAAAAAAAGTTTAGTGCATTAGTTTTGTTTGACTGCATAATTACTTCTGAGTTATTAATGCCCTCTCATTATCAAGAAGATGCATCTCATTTGTCATGGGTATACTAACTCCCTTGTTTTTTACAAAGCAGATGATGACATTCACATTTTAATATAGCAGTTTAATGTTTTCCCTATAAAAACAGAAAAGGTCAGAAATGTGAAAGCAAGCATGAATCAACAAAAATAAAACTGCACCCCTGATCCCCTCACATAATTTTATTATGATTTAATTACTTTAATTTTGCTCATTAAGTTTAGACTGAACCATGCAATTAAGTGGTCTAATGCACCAAAGCAGTAATCTCAAAGGATAGTCACATATTTTATTGTTTTATATGGGGGAGAACTCATGTATTATTCAAAGCAAATTTTTAAGCAGAAGAATAGCTGAGTGGTTTTGTAACTGTTTTTGAAGTAGTAGATGGTACAACAAAATAGTGAAGATTTCATGTCTTAGTCATCAGTAGTGTAATGCTAACAAGGTTTGAAGGCAACCAGGCAACTGATATAAAAAACATTAAGGGTACAGTCATTAGTGTTGCTCTTGATATTATCCTGCCATTTTATAGACACTATACAATAGAATGAAAGAGGCATGGCATCACATTCTGATATGTAGCTGTTAATGAAACAGCAGTACACAAGATATCTATTACAGGGCTGTGCTTCACAAAGTTCACGTCATGCTATCAGAATGACAGACAAACAACAGGGATTCAAAAAGATAGAAAGAAAAAAAGCAGAGAATCATCAGTAGTCTTGCAAATG
The DNA here is from genome assembly GCF_019279795.1 of Protopterus annectens. Lineage (NCBI taxonomy): Eukaryota > Metazoa > Chordata > Ceratodontiformes > Protopteridae > Protopterus > Protopterus annectens. Next base: position 1,913,627,763 of record NC_056726.1, read on the forward strand.
GAAAATGTACAGTAAGAAGACATTTATTTTATTAATAAGAGAATGCTTTGAGTTAATGCTGAAACATTATATTGCTTATCTTTTTCCATTTATTCATTAAGATGTATTTTATCATTTTTGCAATAATTTATGCATCAATCCCTGAAAGGTAACAACAGACTTGCTGTTATTTTTATTTATTTATTTGCAGTTTGTTAACCAGGAATCTCCACTGGGCTGAGGTGAGCCCTTTTTCAGTTGAGGCCCGGGGAGAAAAGTTCCATATACATGCATACAAAACAAAGTTCAGCAAGAATTAATACAAAATTAAAACAAAAATGATTACAAATTTAATACAAAAATTAATACAGGATATTGCAACAGCAAAAATGTACAGAAATTATTATTTTTTTTTACAAAATAAAAATTAATAGACATCTATTGAAACAGAGATAGAAGTAGTGGTAGGATTTGAGTAGTGTGCTATAAGTATAGATGTTGAACCACCATATAAGGGTGCTTATGGCTGATACATGAAAATCATGTAGTGTACATTAGGGAATAGTTTTGTAATGAGTGGTGATACCTTTCGTCTTAAAACTGAGCTCCGCAGTCATACAATAGAAAATATTTTATGCAGCATGCAACATACAAGCCAGACCCTTTACACATTCCTTTTACTATTTTTTGTTTTTGTTTCCTAAGTTTGAAATTGTTGTTTCTTATTAATTTCAAAGGGATGTGGTTATTAAGTAAGTGTTTCTCTAATTTCTGTAAATGCTCATGTGTAGTTACTTAATGGGTGATTTTCTAAAGCACTTATGATGCAATTGTTAACTTTTTTATAGTGAGAGGTAACTTTCTAACATTATTATAGAAGCATTTTTAATGTTATACTCATTGCTACTGATTTTATAGTTAATCTATATTTTTAATAAGTTTTGTCTGAAGCAGGTTTGTTTTGCTTGTAATGCTAGTTTCTGATTGGCTATTTCTAAATATGACTTTATTATTACGTTGTTTTCACTTTTTTTATTTTAGTTTTGTTAATTTGCAGCTCTAGAGCTTTGAACTATTTGCATTAAGTTGATCTGTGGGAGTGTGATTGTATATTTTTAAATTTCCTCTGTACGAACATTTTTTCTTTAAATTTGATACAGGCTCCGTTATTATAATTATTACTGTGTTTAACTGGTAGACGATGTATGCAGAGTGTCGATAAACTCTTGATGACACACATAGGATGGTGATCAATAAAAATAAATATTCTGTGGCTCACAAATATATCTAACACTCCCCTTCATGAGTTTGCACTTTGTGTAAACTTATGAATAAATGGGTCCAGGACACCTTAACAAGGGAATGCAAACTGATTTCCCAGACTATGCAGCCTCTGTGCCAGATCCTTCTGACTGACTAAGCACAAAGTAATCAATTCATTTAAAAGAAACATGAACACATCAAGAAATAACTTCTCCCAGGAAAAATACACCATGTTACTTATATATGCTGAATCCAACATTTAGTGCTATAAACTACTTCCCGATTCTTCTAATGAACACTTGCACAATCTCAGATTTAAACAGTAACATTTCCAGAGTTACTATTTGGTGTCAGGGACTTGGGATCAACAGCATTATCAATATATATGCTTTTGATGAGTATGTCCTAATCAATAATCAGTCTCTTGGCAATGTGTCCCAAAGTGCACACGCGCGCGCGCACACACACACACACACACACACACACATACACACACAAATGTACAGTGCTCTGGCAAAATAAATAACTATATTAAGTTTTCAGATATGGCCTAAGAGAGTAAAGCTACATTATGCATCGGCACTACTACAGTACTACTCGAGTAACTCACATACAGTATAATATGCAAACTACATGCCTATGTGATAAACAGTGGTATTCTTTATATGACAACACTGTTTCACAGGTTGCAAAAGAAAAAGGTTCTGTGTCATTCCATACATTTTGCTGCATTAAGAAAACCAGTACATAGTGAAAAACTATAAATGCACAAATATCTTTCTTCTAAGAAAATATGTGCCAGACCAGCATCATGACATAGTGGGACAAAGCTATGACTGTGGCCCACGTGACCTGAGTTTGATTAGCAGCTCAGGTGTCTCAGGCAATGGCAGAGGAGGATGAGCATGTCTATCCAGGAAGGGAGTATGTAGGTATATATGTCGAGGACAAACCTGTGGCTTGACTTCCCTGGTGGAGTCTGGAAACAACATGAGGTGCTGCCTGTAGGTTGGTGGGATATCCTGCTAATGACAGTCCCTTGCAGCAATGAAGGCTGGTTCAGCACTAATGGCCATTGTACATCTCATCTTCCAGATTGTACTGGGCAAGTGCAGGGGTGTGGGAAAACTAGGAGAAAACACTCCCATGGGGACAAAAAAAAAGAAAATGCATGCCAAGCAAATCAAATGTATTTTATTCATTTTATTGAGGCTCAATAACCTAAACACACACACACACACACACACACACACACACACACAAACACACACACACACACACACACACACACACACACACACACACACACACGCGCGCACACACACACATAAAAAAATACATATGTATGTATGTATGAATGTTGTGATTATAAACCATTAGAAAAAGAAAAAAGTAAAAACTCAAGAAATTGCAAAACTCAATTAAAATGTTAATGAGAAACCAGAGTGAGTTAATGTTTGCCTCTGTTTCATCCATTCACACTGTCAATAAACCATGCTTTGCGGATAGAGAGCTAATCAGGTTGCAGTGCAATGTCTTTGAAAAGTACCAAATGATGTATCCTTTCTTGATATCTTCCACTGTAGGATTTCTGAGCATCTGTGATAAGCCAGAAGTCCTTTGTGCTACTTTAATAAGTGTCACTGAAACACCTTGCAGACAACTAGTTTAACAAAAGAAACTGGTGCTCCCATGGGAAAAGTAGCTATCTCTCCCAAGCAAAAAAAGGAGGATGAGTTTTTCAAGCTTAGATAATGTCAGCTCTGACATCTCAGTATTTCTTTGTGATCCCTTAAGTAATAACTCCATCACAAGAACAGAAAGGATTAAGTATAAAGATGAGATCATCTCCTATCTTTAATAATAAATGGTACACATCAGTGTAGAGCCAGGATTGGAGAGGGTCCTGAAATCATGGCAAGAGCACTGTGGAAGTAAATAAATCTTTACAACAGGTGTTAGTTTGCAACAATGTGACATAAAAGATTAGGCTAAAATGAAATTTTAGGTGTCAGCAAAGCAAGAACAGAGTGAAATTTTCATTCACAGCAAAAGCATCATGTTACTTTGGCTATTTCAGTATCTCAGCTCTGTATTACAACATAAACATTTCTGCACCGTTTCAGTGACCATTTGTCTACTTGTAATTCAGTAGTCACAGTGTATGTATCGGTGTGATTAACTGCATGTCAGCATTGCAAAATAATAAGGCTGAATGTCCTGTGGGATTTATATGTAAAATAATTTTCATATGTTCTCAAAATGAGCAGCAGATTTCTCTTATTAGAGGGCCATAGAAAAGTATGATTTGTTATGCCTCTTACAGAACTGATATATTTTATGAAATGTTTAAATTTCTTTGCCTTGCCACAGTGTTAGAGACTGCCTTAGTGAAATGTGCTTTGAATGCAGTGTACATGTTGTCAGGTGTAATTTAATAAATGAATCATTCTTTCTCAGTTAAGAATCTCAAACAGTGGGTTTATATGCATTGTATCTTGAATTTGGCCTCTAAAAGATAATGTTCTACCCTGGGAAAGGAAGCAAGACTCAGTTTGCTTACTTTTTTTATTTTGCCTGATGAAGAAAAATATAATTCTAATAATGATTTGATAGGTTTGTGTCAGTATCAATGGCCAGTGTATGTGTGGTATACAAGACCCATGTTAAAATTTAGAAATATGAAAGCATTTAAAATAACTCCACATTACCCAGGTATGTTTATGTACTAACTTGCAGTCAATTTAATTCCTGGGTTACTTAATGAACGTGGATGGCAACACACTAAAAATATATCATCAATTCTATTTACAAAGGTATTTGCCACATCTTTGCTACTCAGACAAGAACTTGCTGTTGTAAGAAACAGAATAAACAAAGAAATTTACATCTATTAAGAATCATCTCAATTTCCTCTGTGGAGTGTAACTAATTGCGTTGATAGTAAAACAGAAATAAAGCAGCTGCAGAAAGGGTAACATCTTCCTTTTCTATTAATAGAATATTTTTTTTCTGTAGCATTTACACACATAACATCTGTTACACTTGGCACTGAGCATGGTATTCACAGTTGTTGTGCTTAGGTATAGAGGGAAAGTGCTCTGGTTGTGACTTTGCACAGTTAAGGCATGATTCAAAGACATCAGATATTCTGATATGCAGCTGTTTGAATCATTTTGAGAAAGCAGTATGCAAATGAAAGCAAAATAAGGTATAAATGAGGAATGCATGAACAATCTGTAACGGTCATGTAAATTATGAGCTCTTTCCACATTTATGGGATCCATAGACACTTTCTGATGAGTATAAGGCTTATATAAAACTGAAGTCACTTCTTTTTTGTCTACTTTGCAATCCAATGAAAAGTTGGTATTCACTGCCTGCTTAGCTGTTTCTCATTCCAAGGTACTAGTCTCACTCTTGGAAAAATACAGGTGTGCCTAGTGGCATTCCCTAGCCTAGAAGAAGAAGATACAGGTAAAGGCTAACCCATCTGAAATATGCTGATCAGGAAATCTTGGACAGATTCAGAGTGGGCATAGGTTCATAGGTTAATGGTGTGTACCAGGCTAATGACCAGCGGGGCCTTTATAAGCCTAGCCATGCAAAACAAATGTCCCACATGTTATTTTGTATTACAGGTTATTTTAAGGGGTATATGTTAGCTAGGGCATGATGTAACTGCTGCCTCTATCCATTACAGACATAAGTGAAAGGCAAGGGATGAATTTCCTGATTCCAATCCACTGGTCAAAGTTATGCTTGAAAAGGGTTATTGAAAGGCTTTGCTTCACATGGAAGGCAAGCCTGTTCTAGAGGATGGGAATTCTCTGAGAAACATATCTGTCCTTACAACGTGCTATACTAATTGTTGTAACTTTTGGCCTTTCCCGGTTAGGGGTCGCCACAGCGGAACTCCGGTCCACTAATGATTGGCAGTAGATTTTTACGTACCAAGTTGCCAGCTCTGACACACAACCTTCAACAAAGGTACGCCCATTTACGCATGTCTCCACACAGAAGACACTTTAGCTGAGAATCGAACAGGACAATGTCTTACTGTGAGGCGACAATGCTACCGCAGCACCACCACCGCAGTATATAACGTGCTATACTAATATTGTATGAAAAGCATAAGTCCTTAGCTATAGTAGCTCTGGTGCAATTTGTTTTTCAGATATGCAAAAATTCTATTACAGCAGGGTCCAAGGTTGCCTTGTATGGTAGGCATAGATCACCTCTCAATAGTCTATATGAAACAGTGTTCAGAGATGGGGCTTTGAGATGAACTACATAGGATATTTTGTTTATGCCCTGCATTGTTTTGCAAGGAACCTCTGTTGGCATTACAGTTTTTACATATGCCTGGTTAGGTACATACAGAAGAGGATGTTATTCTCAGTCGTGATGAGGGCTGAATACAATGGTATGATGATTTCCCTGGACGCACATGCCATGCCCTTACTGATAAGTTGAGCTACATAGAAAAATTTTCTTACTATCTTGGACACATGTTGGTTGAAAGCCAGGTTACTATCTACATGTATCCCCAAGTCCCTGACTACTGGGTCTAGTGTTAGGGGTGTTTTATTAATAAGATAGATTTCTAGGGTAGCCGATTCCCAAAATGTACTGTTATGCATTTGTTGGCATTTTGTTCTAAGCCATCACTTTGGTAGCAGACATTTGTCTGTGTTAAACCTTCCAAAAAGATATTTGTGCCTTGTGGAGATTGCTTTTTTTATGGAAACAATCTGTAAATGCTTTATACCTCAAGCAATCATATAATAATGGAACAAATCTCAACCACAACACACTTCCTCTCCCAGTTCAATACACTTCTTAATTTTTTTTCTGTAGACATTCAAGACCTCTTATTTTTCTGTGTCCATTCTCTTATTTCTATTAAATAATTCAACCTGCTTTGTTAAATGTTTGCTCTCATTCACCTTCTTTATGCAGCCCTCTGCTATCAGACTCTCTCTAAATCTACTACATCCCTTTTATTTCTCACTTTCCCTACCATTGTTCAAGTTTCCTCGCCTCCTTTTTCAGGGAGGTACTGTAAATATTCAAATGACTAAAACGACTAACAACTTGGATGATATTCACAGACTAACATTCATAGTAATGGTCAATTACTGTACAAAATTTTATTTTTTTACTTCATTTGTTGTTACTGATCACATTTCTGTATCTTTTGCAACTTTGTAATGTATTCAGACTTTTCCAAGGCTAAACCTGAAAATGGTCCCTCTGGATCAGTCTTCTACCCCATCTAAGAAGTGATACATAGATAGATAGATAGATAGATAGATAGATAGATAGATAGATAGATAGATAGATAGATAGATAGATAAGCGACAGAAAAGAGGTGAATTCTTCTGCAAGTGACAGGGAAATTTAAGAAGAAACAGTGATAGAAGACCTTGAAGCAGATCCACAGGGTTACAAACAAGAGTTGCTCAAGCAGTGAAATGCAAGGAACTAGTCTTGAAGAGAGTAATTACTAAGTAATATAATACAGATAGATACTACAAAAATAGGAAGGAAGACTGCAAAAAAGTAAAGAGTTCTGGTGAAACCATTGGGGAGGGATGCGGAAGTGCAATAGCTTGGTGATGAAAGCCAAGCAATAGAATGACATAAAGATGTAAAGGAAGAGAGCTGGAGCAGTGGTAAGGAACTAAAGAAGGAAAACTGAGACAGGAGGTCAAGCAATTCTTCATGAGCAAATATACATCTGTAGAACAGATAGCAATAAAGCAAATGTTGTGGAAGTGGGAGAAGTGGACAAATGGAGATAGTGAGAAATGTTATACATCCCAATCATAGAAACAGAAGTAAGCAGAGCCAGCAGAGGAATAAAGGGGGATAAAATGACAGATAGCCATAGAATGTTAGGAAATCATTATTAAAGCTTGGAGAGCAAAGCTGGTGACTGTGTTCAAACTACAGCTGATGGAATAGCAGACATTAGGCCTTCTTTAGCTATATTATAAAGCTTAAAAGTTACCAACTCCTTTTTATTAAACTCATCTCTCCTGGTACCATCTTCTGTGACCATAAGACCATTGCCTAATATTCTTTGAGAAAAAATTCTGTTCCAACTTTGCCCCACCAATCCTCCCATTCAATCCCTCACTCTCCTCCCTCATACTTACTCCAAAAAACACTTTGGACCTAGTTCCTTTAGCACTTTCCAAAATTAAAAATGCCAGTTTCATGGATCCTGACAATATTCCTAGATGTCTTTTGAGAAGTGCTAAGTCCTATATAGTAAAACCCTCCATCAACTCTTCTGCCTGAATCTTTCCACTGGCTCCATCCCCAAGGTGTAGAGAATAGCTGTCGTGGAGCACTTGCATAGTGGTCCTTCTATTGACCTTCAGAATTACAGGCCTATTAGACACACTACCATTATCTTCAAAGCTATAGAGTAGTGTTGTGGAAAGCCTTGAGCAGTCCTGTAGTACTCCACTGATAACAAGCCATAACATTGGACAGACTATTTGCACCTGATTCAGGATGATATGCCAACATTACCACCCTGTACAGTGCACACTGTGCCAAGAACAGGTAATGGGATTCACAAACATTCTATGCAAATTAATGCAATTACCTGTTTCTGAAGTATGGCAAGGATATCTGATCCTGCACATAGCCCATGAGGGTCCACCTCAGAGGGCTACCCCAATATCTGCCAGAATATTGCATTCATAACACTAGTGCCATGCCCATACACATTGTGACTATATGCCATTCCCCTCAGGCTGTGTCATGAGTATGAGAATCATAGCATCAACCTTTCTGAAGCATAGGATGTAGATATGTTTGGGGCTGATCCTGAGAAAAAAATAACCCAAGATGTGGTTAATGCAACCTGATAGGTGGAATGATTTTTATGCATATGTAAGATGACCACTTTCCCCTCGCATTGCTTGCAGACTGTGTGCCACATTTGACTTAGTTTAATTTCTCCAAGTCATTACGTTTTACAAACTTTGATGGGAAAGAACATATCTGACTTAGTTTAATTTCTCCAAATGATTAGGTTTTTACCCACTTTGATGGAAAAGGACCCCATTCTGAAGTCAGGTCATAATTCAAGTTCATAAAATCAGTTTTTATTCAGTCTTCTATATTTTATGAGTGCTGTTCTCAGCACACACAATGTACCCAGAAGTGTCTCTTTTTGCAGTTCATAAGGGGTTATTTTCATCAGCATATATATGTTTGAAGATTGTTTTTTTATTAGCTCAGTTGCTCCTACTACAACTGGAACTACTTATGCATCCTTATTCTATATTGCTCTTTTTTGCTGCTTGCAAATTTTGATGTTTTAAAAATGTGTGTCTTTCACTTCATAAGACACCATAGTCACTGGGTATAGCAGTTTCAGTAATCAATGCTATTTCTGACTTTTTCTTTTGAACTACAATATCCAATCTGTTAGCTGCTACATTCTTAGTTCCTGGTATTAAATGATCCCACATAATCATTAATTCATCAATTTAAACAATCCTTTGTGATTCATTTTTCCATTGTTTCTCAGCTGCCTCTACATAGAAATATTTACAAAGTTTATAAAGTGTAACAATATGCCACATTTTATGTCACTCAGTATACAAGCCTTAATTTATGAGTATCCCAACATACAACAAGATGTGTAACTGTTTCTTGTCCTACATTTATCTGTATTTTCTACCACTTCTATGCATTGTGTGAACTATCTAGTACATAATCCATTATCTTGGGCCTTTAATATTCACCTGCCATCTTTTGGTTTAAATCTATGTCACCTGAGCCATTTGCATGTCAGCTCTTGATTAACATGTAGTTGTTCCAATAGATCTCTATACTTCTTGTTGTAATTATGGTCTCTCCATTCATTTTTCCTTTTTCTCCGATGATGTTCTTTGTATTCTTTCTCTTGCCTTTTTTGCACTTTCTGTTGCCTCTTGTTTATTATCCATGTTTAATTAAATTTCCATGCCTGCTTGTTTCGTAAAGGCTTCTGCTACCCTAAGCAAAGTGGTCATCCTGGACTTATTTTGTTCATGCTTTAAACTTTCGATATGTTTGGATCTGATGATATCAGTAATATGTATCCAATCCCACAATCACTGGTCTATATGTACAGCTGATTTCAAGGAGGTCCACGCCTACTTCAGACCAAGGGATAAACAGTCTTGGCAAACACTTGCTCTTGTATATCATTTGATGGGAGTGAAGGAATTTTCTTGTTCTCATATCAAACTTATCCAGCTCTTTCTTTGGCCAGTCAATGAACCCAAAGCTTTAAGGTAAAACAGGAAGTGCAAGCTGATTTATAGTGTACACTTTATTCTTAAGTGTCAAAGGAGTTTTCAGTATAAATTGTAGAGTTCTGAAATATTCCTTACTGAGCTTTGTTCTCATTTCATTTTTTTCATTCTGTATCACTGCCCCTTCATCTATTCTAAGACATTTGTATACTCCTTCTAGTTCCAAACCTTTTATATTATAATCTCCCCCAAGTTATATATTTTCTTGATTCTTCTGTTTTCTTCTTTCAAAAGTTGCTTTAGCATATGTGTCAAGAGCAACTGACATTCCTGTCATCTAAGAAAGTTTTAATGAGTTGTAGCTGCTCTTCCAGGTATTTATCAGATGAACTATGTAATTTAGATAATTCACAGTAAGTGGATGAAATATCCTTTGACATGATGGATTTCTTGGAGTCAGACTGAATCTGTCATCTTGGCTGTTGAATAGACAGCTTAGCAGACTGAGAACAAACAAAACAGTAATGGTGACAAAATATCAAGCTGAAATATTCCGGGAGGCATGATGCCAGGGTAATACTATGGGCTAGGCTTGTAAAGGTTCCATGGCCATTACCCTAGTACACACCTATGAACCTATGAACCTATGATGGATTTTCACACATTGGATAGTAATATATCCTTTGATGTAAAACTTTGAGAAAATACATATTTCAAATGTTTCTTTGGGGAATTATGTTTTATCATCAAGAATAAAGCTGCCATCTTTGGGATACTGTCACATCATGATGGACTGATACATCTTGTGATCTTGCCTTAAGGTTGCAGGTGTATCTCTATCTATCCCAACCAAAGCCACCATAGCTGTTTGTATAACATAATTGCCTGCAAGTATTCAGGGCATTCTCAGCAGTGAAAAAGTCAATAACGCCACTGTCACTAAGTAGGAGACATACACCCTACACAATAGAGTCTCAGTGGCTGTTTCTATCACACAGTGGCATTGCAAATCTTCAGGTCACACTGACCAGTGATAAACTCAGGAATATCACTAAGCTGTAGATCTGTCCTCTCCCAACTAGATGTAGTTGCTTCTGTTACAGTGTCCTTGAGCACCCTATTCAATCACAGCCAAATTACAGGCTTAATTCCAGTAGAGTGGAGAACTGCCATTATCATCCCCTTGCACAAAGATGGTGCTGCTACTGACCTGGGAAACTATCACCTAATGCGCTTGACAAGTCTGATCTGTAAAGCCATGGAGCATATTATTATGGGATCTCATAAACAAGGACATAGGCAATCAACAAGCATTTGACCCCACCCAATTTGGATTTGTCAGGGGCAGATCTTGCCTATTGAACCTGGTTGACTTCTTTGAGACTGTCATCAAGGCCCTGCATGAGAGAAAGTCAGTACATACAGTTTACCTTGACCTGGCTAAGGCCTTTAACACAATCCCCTCTTGGTCATCTTTGAAAAGCTATCTCATCAGATGGGTGGCCAACTGGCTCACATATAGGACACACAAGGTCAAAATAGGTGCCACCACCTCTGACAGCAGACCTGTTACTAGTGGTGTTCCACAGGGATCTGTCCTGAGACCCCCTACTGTTTGACATGTGCATCTCAGAGGTCCAGCCAAAGACAAAAGGCCTGCGGCTGACCAAATTTGCAGATGACTGTAAGTTGGGTGCTGTCACTGACTCCCCAAATGATGTTAATATACTGCAAGAGGGTCTCACAGCTACAAATAGCAGGTGCCAAAGTCATGACCTTAAGTTAAACACAAAAAAATGTATTCTCATACCATTCTGCAAAAACATGGCCCCTACTGATTACCACAACAACGGCAACTCCCTAACACACAACCTGTGATGAGAGACCTGGGTACTCAGGTTGAAAACAATCTAACATTCAACCATCATGTGGGGGCAGCAGTCAGAAAAGCCTTTCACTTGGTTCATCTCATAAGTAAAGGGATTGCATCCAGAAAAAAGAAGTTATTACTTCTCTGTACTCCTCCCTCATTAGACCTATATTTGAGTACAACGCCCCGTTTGGTATGTACCTTTCCAAACACCTGTACCAACTGGAAAGGCCACAGAAATACCTCACAAAGAGAATCCATGGCCTCCAACACCTGTCCTATGCGGACAGGCTCAAATCACTATCACTCTACTCGGTGACATACAGATTGCTCAGAGATGATCTGTGTCTCTCCTACAAGGAAATATCATACCCTGCTCAACTAGAAATGCTCCATATCCATAAGTCTAACTCCTTATGCATTACCTGCTCGACAGGCATAAATCTAATATGCGACATCAACAAAACCTGCTGGAGAGACAGGTCTGTCTCCCAGAGGCTGCCCCGTCACTGAAACAGACTTGCCATACATGTCAGAGTGCCTTACTGACACTCTTCAAGTGCAACTTTGATGAGTGGATGGGAAACCACAAATTTGTCCCAGGGGTTCCACCTTTGTCATTATTGACAGGGGCGGCGGGTGCTGACTGAGGTTTCTTTTTTGGGGATAACTCTTTGCCACGCTTGTAAGGGCCCCAGGGCCATTAGCCTAGTAACCTCCTATGATCCTAAATCTTCAATTCATACTAAGTGGCAAATAATTCAAGGTTGTCTGTAACTACAGTATTGATCTTATATAACATTATATTTTTGGAGCTCATTTACTATATACCCATACATATCACCATTCATCAAAAGCTTTCTTAAAAGACATATTACCAGCATACATCAAGCAAGATCACTTAGGTTCCTAGGTTCCTAGGTCTTTACTAGGAAAACAACCACACGGGCCTTTTTAAGCCTAACCATGCATCACAAATCTCTGACAAGTTCTGATACCCTTAATAAGTGTAAAATCAGGGGCTTGGAAGATGAAACATTTACAATCAGGGACCTGGGAGATGAACCATTTACAGGTTGCCTGTGTCCATTAGAGACATAGGTGCCAAATCAGGGAAGAATTTCCTGTTCCCTATTCAACTGTCCAAGTTACAATTGAATTGGATTAGGGAGGAACTCTGATTCACATGGATGGGAGCCTGTTCCAGAGACCGGGTAATCTCAGAGATACATACTTGTATCTCCAGCAGGTCCTATTTATATCACAGGCAAGGTTTAAGTCTTTAGAATGGGTAACTCTGGTGCTGTTTGATTTGCAATATGTCCATCAGAGTGAGGTCTGACAATGCCCTGTATGCCAGGCATAGATCTCCCCTCAAACACCTGTAGGAGACAGAATACAGGGTAGGACCTTAAGGCAATCTATATAGGACATTTTACTTACACTATATATTCTTTTAGGTAGGAAACAATGTGGACATCCCAGATGTTGGATATGCTGTTAGGTACATACCAGAGGGGGCATTCTACTCAATGATAGGTCTAATGAATGCCAACTACATTGGAAAAATGACTTCCTTGGACACAGATGCCATACCTTTGTTTATAAGTTGTGCAACATACAATGATTTCCTCACTACTGTAAATACATGATAGTCAAAGTCTAGAATACTGTCTATGTGTGTTTCTAAGTCATTGACTACTGTGTCAGCTCTAAGGGGTGTGTTGTCAGTATGATAGTTGTCAGGGATAGATGACTTTCTGAATGGTACTATTATACATTTCTTGTCATTTAGTTTTAGTCTATGACTCTGACACCAGCTGTATGTCTGTGTAAGCCCTTCCTGGAGAACATTTGTGTCTGTGTGAGATTCAATAACAGCTCCTAATTTGCAATGATCTGCAAATTTTGTCAACCACAGACCATTGACACTGGCCTTGGCTTCATTTATAGAAGTAAATGCCAAAAAAGAGTGGACAAAGGGCAGATCTCTGAGGGAATCTACTTGTGACTGGCCTCTTTCTAGAGCTGGACTCCCCAATTCTGTCTTCCTGGGTCCTGTCTGTGAGCTATTTGGTCATCCACTGGGTGACACACAAGTCTGTACCTAACGTCTTGAATTTGTTAACAATGCCTGAGTGGGGTATTGAGTCAAATGCCTTGGTCAGGTCAAGGTAGGCAGTGAAAACCATTTTGCCCTCATCCATTGCTGTGGTGACCTTCTCAAAGAAGTCTACCAAGTTGAGTAGGCATGACCTGCCCTTGATGAAACCAAGCTGGGTTGGGTCCTGGAGGTTTACTATATCACTACTGATCATTTCCATGATAATTCTTTCCATGGCTTTACATATAAGCCTAGTGAGATTTATGGGTCTGTAGTTTCCCCACCTTGGTGCAGAGGGATGACTGTTGCTGCTCTCCATTCATGAGGAACTAAGCCTGTTTGGAGGCTACTGTTAAATAGCAATTCCAGAGGGCCTGATAGATCATGTTTCATGCTATTTTGAAGGCATCGGGGAATATTGTCTGGGCTCATTGATGCATTGTTTCTGGCTTTAGAGAGAACATTAAGGACCTGTTCCATAGCGATAGCAGGGAGAGTTATATCTGATGGTATTTCCTGAGGAAAGGTTGAGGGGTAAAGTTGGAAATGAATTTATTGGCCAGTAGGTTTGCCATATCTTCTGGCTCAGGATAAGTGGCTCCACTTACAATGCACACAATTGTGTATTGACTTTGAGGTTGCAGACATAGCTAAAGAATGCCTTGCAGTTGTCCTTGGCCTCAGAGGCCAAATTTAAATCAAATTTATCTTTGGTAGACTTTATCTGTCCTTTGGGTTGTTTGTTTAGTTTGAAGAGAGTACATTTACCCTGCTGGGTGCGGCATCTGCAAATTTCTGCTATGACTTTTTTCCATCTGTTATACAGCCTTATTTTTTTTAGCAATATTATGAACAAACAGCCATCTCCACAGTTTATATTTCCATGCCAGTGACCACATTGTCCATACACCTTCTTGCAGTTCAACAACTCATTTCTCATGTCCAAATCTGCTCTGGATACTTCATCTGTCATTGATTACTGTGTTCTCAAGTCATGCCTGCATTAACAATATTAGTTACTTTTTTGTACATCTGCTTTTCTCATATGAATTTCAACTAAGTTGAAATTGTAGACTCCATTTAGTATTGGTGTAGCTTGTTTTTCTGTTGCACTATATAAAACTATCTTTTGATTCTTTTTTTTTACTTTTTGGAGGGTTTCCTTACAGGGTCTCCTCTCTAAATGGGCTCTGGTGAGTAGACCTAATCTAGTTAACATAAATATATGCTTATATATATATATATATATATATATATATATATATATATATATATATATATATATATATATATACACACACACACACACACACACACACACATATATATATATACATATATATATATATATATATATATATATATATATATATGGGTCTACTTCACATAATCGAACATCCAAATGCTCGACTTTCATATGGTCGTGACCATATGATCGAACATCTGAATGTTCAAAAACGTGAAAAAAAAAAAGAAATAAAAAAAAAACTAAACAGTGCTAGCAGGGGGGCAAGCCATCCTGCACCCCCACACTCCCCGTTATTTAACAATCATATGATCTCGGCCATATGAAAGTCGATCTTTTAAACATTTGACCATCTGAACGGGATATACACACACACACACACACACACACACACACACACACATATATCTATATATATATATATATATATATATATATACACACACACACACACACACACACACACACACACACACACACAAAATCAATTAACCAATCAGTCTTAACATTAATATTAATAGACAACTCAAAATTAACGTGTGTCCTCAACAGTAAATAAGTTCCAAAACATTACCCCAAAATCTTTTTCCTCTGTAGAAAACTAGCTCAAAAAATCAAACCTCCTACTCAACCCAAAGAAAACTAAAGGAAATGCTTTTTACCTCAAAAAGTTGCCAAAATCAAAAGCAATCTTTTACCATAAAGTCAGCAAATAATACTGTCATTGAAACTGTAACTCACAGTAAACTTCTAGGCATTATAATAAACGACAGTCTCAAATACGACCAGTATATATAGCACACCATTAAATCTACACACCAGAATCTAGGGTCCCTTTATATGATCAATGGATTCCTTACAGATCCTGCAAGAAAAACTCTAGCCACCACCCACTTACTGCCAGCTCTCTCCTTAACTTTTTGTTGTGTCTTTCGGCTTTTCCCGGTTAGGGGTCACCACAGCGGAACTCCGGTCCGCTAATGATTGGTAGTTGATTTTTACATGCCGAGTTACCAGCCCTGATGCACAACCTTCAACAAAGGTACGCCCATTCATGCATATCTCCATGAAGAAGACACTCTAGCTGAGAATCGAAGCGGACAGCGTCTTACTGTGAGGCGACAATGCTACCGCAGCCAAACTTAAATGATACTCAAAGAAAGAAACTCACCTCCTTTTACAATAAAATTGCTAAATTTGCTACCAATCTCCCTCATAGGAACTACCATTATCATAGTTTAAAGCAATTAAAATGGCTTGAGCTGCACAACTCCCTAACATATTCACAGGCAAGTGCAGCACACAAACTCATCCATCATCCAAAAGAATACCCTGCACTAAAAAACATATTACTGCCATGCTGTCCAGCAAGGGATGTCCACTCTGTTAGCAATTTTTTATTACTTACAAATAAGTCAACTAATGTTGCAGGAGAGTCAGTCTATTCCCAATATGTTGCTAAACTCTGGAATAGTATCCCCACACAAATAAAATTCTCCAACAAAATCAATAGTTTTAAACCACCGTTTAAACACCATTTTAACTGATTCTGGTCCTGCATATGCTCATCACAAGGTTAAGACTTTGGGCCGGATTCACGATGACTTGCACGGAGTGTACGAGTAGAGTAAGACTCCATGCAGCCATCATGTCCGACGAGCGATCCAGGAACAGCCTGTAGGGGTGTGTAAGAGAGCTCCTAAAATGTCTCCTACACGGACAGGGCTGGGATATGCAAATTACCTCACTTGCAGCCGAAAGGTATGCAAATGAGGTAAATTTGAGATCCAGGAAGCACAAATCTGTCTGAGTAGGAGCCGTATTAGTTGCAGAAATGTACTCAGTTGACAACTGAATACCGTTCTACAAATAGCACAATGGAGCCTTGTCAGCTCCAAATAAAGGTTGCATATGGTTGAGGAAGCATCCCAACGGCCAAATATATGGCCATTGGAAGTGTTCCCAGATGCAAAATTAAAATAAAAATACTTTTTTTTTCCGGCGATTTCTGATGTTTAAGCGCAGCGCCGCGCAAATGGGGTGCACTATAAAAACCATAAAATAAGAAAATAAAAGCCACAAACATGGAACTGATGAAAATTGTTAAATTACAATGTAAGGGAATAGCAGGCTGCAGACAACATGGCCACAGAGTAGGGGTTGCTAAGGGGAGAAGCCCAGTCTAAGACATGTAACCAAGCATTAGTAGGCAATCCTATGCAAATGAGTGTTAGGATAGTGAATCACACTTTTACATAGCAAATGTGCACAGTCAGTGGAGTGTAGGAGTAAGATATGGGGAGTAACAGAGTAGGAGATAGGTGACATCACAACGGGGGTATGTATGAACGTAGTGAAGCTCATTGGAGCAGAGTGGCATGTGTTAGCTGTCAGTTATACATCATGGAAAGAGGTGTGTCAACAGGTAGGCCAGGGAAAGCCAAGAAATGGAAGGTGTATACTGTGGATAACACCAAAGTTTCTTGCTGAGCGGGTATGCGTGTGCATGCCTGTAAACTCGAGTAAGACAGAGTGCGCGCGTGGAAGCATGAGTGCGCATGTTTAAGCCAGAGTAGGCATGTATAAGGCTGTTTAAAGACCTGTAAGTGCATTTGCACTGGTGTGCATGCGTTTTAACCCAAATAAGCAAGTATTAGTCCGTCTAAGCATGTGTGCGTGAGTGTGAGCTGCTGTGAGCGTGTTTGCACTTGTATGGGCGTCGCTCCCCCCTGAGGAAACAGAAAGGAAAAAGGAAGCACAACAAATAGTAGGAAGCTAGCAGGGAATACTAGTAGAGCTATCAGGTGCAAACAATCGGAATCAGGCAATTACACAGGCAGAACACTAGCCCAGCCCAGCACTTAAACTCTGCAAACAACAGTGCAGTTTGTTTCTCTCAAGAGACACTGCAACATTGGAGTAAGCTAGTAGAAGTGAAAACTGAAAAAGCTTCACTCAGACAAAAAATGCTAGGGGCTGCCATTGCTGTTATAAAGCAACATATGCAACATGCTGAGGGTGGTGACAATGCAAATGCTGCCGGACAACCCACAGTGAGGAGACGGAGAAGAATGTACAGGCCCAGGGTCACCTACCAGGGGTTACATGAGCTGGAGATAGTGGAGTGCTATAGAGTGGACAGAGACCTCCTGCAGCAAATTGTTGAGCTGTGCAGGCCACGCCTCACACACAGAACCAACAGAGGGTAACCCATCCCAGTGGAAACCAAGGTATGTGTTGGCCTAAGAATACTAGCAACAGGTACCTTCCAGAGACCAACTGGTGATATGATGGGGATATCACAGGCATCAGCATCCAGGGTACTGCACCAGTTCCTGGATGCCATGTCAGCACATGTCAGTGATCATCTATATTTCCCCAATTCCTGTGAGGTATTGGCCAGCAATATGCGTCTCTTCCAGCAAATAGCAGAATACCCTGAGGTAGTGGGTGCAATAGACTGCACGCATATACGCATCAAAGCACCAGCTGGTGAGCGGGGTAGGGCCTACATTAACCGCAAGGGCTTCCCCTCCATCAACTGCCAGGTCGTGTGTGATGCCCAGGGCATAATAATAAATGTGTGTGCTGGCTGCCCTGGAAGCTACCATAATTTCCATATCTGGCATCTGACACAGCTGTACCAGACATTTGCCAGTGGGGACATCCCACATGGTTACCTAGTGGGGGATGCTGTCTATGCACTGGAGCCGTGGCTGATGACACTCATCAGAAACACACACACACCTGAACAGGAATGCCATAATGAGGCACACACACAAACACGAAATGTAATCGAGCGTGTGTTTGGGTTGCTCAAGTCATGGTTCCGGTGCCTGGACACATCAGGTGGAGCCTTGAAATACTCACCAACTACATGTACCCAAATT
This sequence comes from Protopterus annectens, assembly GCF_019279795.1. NCBI lineage: Eukaryota > Metazoa > Chordata > Ceratodontiformes > Protopteridae > Protopterus > Protopterus annectens. The sequence continues at coordinate 1,913,646,382 of NC_056726.1, forward strand.
GTCATGGTATGTGCCATGCTACATAATATGATTCTGCGAAAAAAGCTGCAGCAGGGCCAGCATAGGCCTGGGCCAAACAGCCCCCCACCATTGCCAAGGCCATCACAGGCAGAGCGTGACTCAGTGGAGGAACAACCTGAGCCTGCCCCAGTAGGCAGAAGGAGGCGTGCCCAGTATACCTTGGCCTTGGCAAAGAGGCAATGCATAGCACATACACTGGCTCCGTAGGAACCCTGGAAATGATACCTCTCTCTGACTCCCACATATAGTGAAAGGGATGCCTAAGTTGACACAACCTGCTTTCAAACATGTGCAGGGAGTGTAGTATGTGCATCCGACATAGGCAGCCCAGCAGCACCACCTGAGGCATTATTGCCATGTGTTAAGCAATGTAAGGTAGTGCTAAACAGAATTTACCATCATGTAGTATATGCAAACTTGATGACCTTGAGTATCATCCTACCCTCACCAAGCATAATGCCACAATATGAAGACAAGATGATCAATTACAACAATTGGCTTAAGTATTGGTGTCAGTGAAAGGGGATCCAATGCCTGTCAGCCTGGGATGACATGCTCGACAAGACATGATGCTTCGCTAGGGATGGCTTTCACCTGTCACCTGTGGCCTTTTGGATATTGCCAAAGGCTCTTGTCACCCCCATAGTGCCTTTTTCAGGTAAGGCTCAAAAGACAAACCCACCTAACAAGGTAGAAACTAGAA